>NW_003852411.1:23836893-23842627 GCF_000181295.1 Otolemur garnettii | reverse complement strand
GTGCTATGGATTCATGCTCCAGACTTACTCAGCCTACGTAACTACAACTTTTTATACTTTGACTAAAATCTCATTTCACCCACCTCTTTACCCCTGTCGGCTTCTGTGTATTCAACTTTCATTCTTAGATTCCACACACAAGTGAGATCATCCAGTTTTTCTTTCTGTGAGAAGACACTATTGTTGGGCCCTATAAATCTACTTGGGACTGATGAGAAGAATAAGGTCCTGGAGCTCAGAACTCTCCTCTGGCATGCTGGTACCTTAGGCTTGTCTTGAGGGGAGGCTGCTAAGCTCTTTTCTTGAAGGAAAGGGCAGGTGGGGAAATGAGATAGACAGCTTTGTGTCACACAGGGCAGATCATCCTGCCTCTCTGAGCCTACTCTATAAAATAAAGGTGGGAACTTGTTGTGAAGACTAAACCACGCATGGTATCTGACATATGCTTGCCATTCAATAAACCTAAGCGCTTTCCTCTTTTTTTGTTTCCCTGGGAAAGTGCTAATGAACTGTGGGTGCCTGGAGGACAAGCCACGGTTGTATTTCCCCTTAGGGTGATGTCATTGGTCACCATGTTTATGTGCTGTACCTGTGCCATCAACTCAACTCTTGTTATGTCCCCTAAGTGAATTTGATAGAAAGCTCAAGCAATAATCTGCAAGTTTTCTCGGGACCCGATGGCTGGACTTCCTTGTCCTCCACCCCCCATGCCAGCATCCTGTCTGTACCCCATACCAACGGACCGGTCAATCCAGGGCCAAGGTAAGATCAACACCTGCAACTTATTCATTGGTCTTGGGGGTTACTTCAGCACTGGGGACTCAAGTTCATTCCTTTTCTTAGGGTGGGTTGGTCTGATCCTTTGTGCCCCTAGGAAGTGAAGGTGACGACAGAATGGAACAGAGGTGGTGGCAGAACACTGGCCTGTTCAGTCGTGTACTCTTTCTTTTGTAGATTTGGCATTGTGTATTTTCAAAGGGAAAAGACATCAAAAAATATTTTAAACTGTGGTGGTGGCAAATGGATACTGACTATTGGGGAATTGAAGAGGAAAAGTGTAAATATGTCCTGAGAACTCAAGACCTTTGGTTTTCCATGTTCTCACAAGCCTCCTGTCCTATAAGGAGGACAGTGAGAGCCTGGCCCACAGGCCTGGGGAGAGAGCTAAGTGGACGTAGGACCTATGGTATACTCTTCCCACCAGAGATCTGCATTTCATTCTGACTTCTGAAAATCTCTGTAGATGGGTAGAGGGAAGGGGACACAGAAGGCATCTTGCTGTCTGACAGACATGGGTTTGAGCCTACCAGTTCTACCTCCTGTTCTGACTTTGGGCAATTTTTTTCACCTTACTGTGTTTTGGATTTCTCATCTGTAACGTGGAAACAGTAGGAGCTGCTCCATAGGGTTACAGACAGCATCAAGATAAGAAAATGCAGTAACATGCTTTGTAAATGGCACCTATTCCATTTAGTATGGATGTGCAGAATTTTGAGACGGTCCTAAAGGGACTCGAAATTAAAATATGGGGCTCGGGGACATTTCAGATGACTTGAGATTTGTGTGTCCAAAGGCAGTGAGGAGAATGAGATGACCTTCAGTCTTTCAGCAGTGGATCTTACACTTTCATGTGCTGGAATCACCCGGGGATGTTGTTAAAATGCAGACTCTGATTAGTAGGTCTGGGTGGGTCATGCGAGTCTGCAGTTCTAACAAGCTCCCAGGTGTTGCTGATGTCCTTATGGCCTGCCAGGGTCTAGTGCTGAGCTAGCCAATGCAGTAGCCACTGGAAATATGGCTGGTCCAAACTGAGATGTGCTATGCGTATAATGCACACACAGGATTTTGAAGACTTAGTGTGAAACAAAGAATAAAAATCTCAGCAGTCCTATGCATTGAGTTCTGTATGAACACAAAAGCTTTGTTAAACATTACCGTCACCTGGGAAGCTTTCAAAAATCCCAAAGGTCAGACTGCACGCCAGACCAGTTAAATCAGAATCTCTGTGCGGTGGGACCCAGGCACCAGTATTAGTTTTTAAAATTCATTAAGTGGTGCAATGCGCAGCCAAGCTTGTGAACCAGTGCTGTAGAACAGAGAGGGCAATGAAAGTGGTCCGAGTCCCTAGCCTTTCTGCCAGGGACTGGAGCTGACAGGAGACCTGGAATAGACGACTTCATTATAACCATTTACAGAGTGCTATCTGCTAGGCACTGTTTACTCATTTCATTTAATCTTCATAACCATGTCTGTAAGATATGTACAATTATCACTCTAAATCTTGAAATGAGAAAAATGACACCCGGAGATATTATATAATTTGGCCAAGGTCACAGAACTAGTAAGTGGTAGAGCTGGGACTCACACCCAGGTCTTCTGACAGCACCATAGGCTGCTGATGGTGCCACGGGGCTTCCCTGGGCCAGCAAGGGAGCGCATGCGTGGATCACACGGCCCAAATCCCTGCCTTGTCCGTTGTACAGTCTACAAGGGACACCAGAGAAATGCAACTGTGTCAGTTGCTATTGGCAGGGTCAGCTCCAGCATCCAGGTCTCAGGACGCCTACCTTTATCCTCATTTCAGAGTGTCTCCCCGCCTCTGTTGGCTCTTCTGCAGAAGTGGAGCTGATCTGTGCAGAGCTAGAAATGAAGCAGTGGCCAGGCACCCTCTTCCAACCTGCGCCCTTCTCAGCACCGTGTAAGCGCTTGTCAGGGGCCATCCAACGTTCCCCTCCTCTCTCTCTGTCTCTGCAGCCCCTATCCGTGCCTGGTGACCATCAGCAACGGTGGCGGGGGCCCGGTAGGGCCGGGTGCCGAGGTGCACGCCAGCACCCCGGGAGCGTTCCTCCTCGGAAACCCAGCTGTGACCTCTCCCGCCTCTGTGCTCTCTTCCCAAACCCCCACTTCGGCTGGCATGGAGGTTCTGGGGGAGCCCTCGCTGACCAGCATCGCCGTGTCCACCTGGACAGCAGTGGCCTCGCATCCCTTCTCCAGCTGGGGTGGACCAGGTGGGGGTGGGCGCCATTCTCCTTCCTCATTGGGCAGTTAGGTGGAATCCTGGTATCCTCTGTAGCCAAGACCCTTCTTTGTGTAGCACTTAGAAACCCCGTCTCCTGATGCCGGTGGGTCAGCCTGCAGGGTCCTCCCTCCCTGGGGTTTGGAGGGAGGGTGGGTTGTACCCCAAGTCCCACTGGAGATGGTTTAGTCTGGACGATGCTCATCACAGCGCTCGCATCTCTCCACCGTTTCTTTCACAGCTTATCCTTGCTGCGCTTAGACGCAGAAGTTCACTGAGTGCCTTCCTTGTGCCCTGCCCCTTACTCTCAAAGTTCTGGAAAGCCTCACTTCCTTTTCTGCCCAGGTAGTAGAAAGCTGTTAGGTGAGCTCAGAGTTTTCCTAGTTAAGGGCACTGTTCCCAAGTAAAGTTGTCCCATAGTATGCACAGGGGGTTGGTTCCAGGAATGACTCCTGGAGGTGCCCAAACTAGCTATACAAGTCCCACAGCTGGCCCCGCGGGACCTGTGTAGGTGGCATACGAAAAGTCAGCCCTCCATATACATGGCTTCTGCACCACAAAGACTGTGTTTTCAATCTGTGTTTGGTTGAGAAAAATCCACATGTAAGTGGCTGCTCACAGTACAAATCTGGGTTGTTCAAAGGTCAACTGTGTATGTGGCCACAGAGCCCAGGTTGGTTTCTGCTTTGAGAGCAAGAGAGGATATGAGTTGGTAAGGTAAGATTAACCAAAAGGAAAAAAGCTAAGTTACAATATGTGTCAACTCACAGAATTGAGGACATGAGGTTGGGTCACTCCCTTGCTGAGAAACCTTCAATGGCCCACCAGTGCCTATAGAATGCAGTCACATCTCCTCCACCGTCTGGCCTCAACCCCCTTCCCCTGCTTCCCTCTTCCTGTTACTCTTTTGGCATCCCATGTTCTGGTCAAGGCAGAACCTCTGTTCTCGGAACACTCATTGCACCTCCCCACGCTGTACCTCACCTGAAGTGTCCTTTGCTCTCTAGTTCCACTGTGTGAATCTTCCCCACCTCCCAGGGCCAGGTGGGGTGCTGCTCCCTGCAGTAAGCATCTGATGGGCCGAGGTCTACCTGGCCTTTCCCTGCTCCTTTCTCTCGCTCTGTGTTCACCTCCACCACAGCGCCCCACTTCTGCCTTGTATTTTTATTACCTGTGAGTGTTTCTCTCTCCCCACTAGACTGTAAGCCTCTTGAGGGTGGAGCCTAGACTTCTTACCTCTGTACCCCACAGCTCCTGGTACTGTACCTCGCCTGTCATCAGTGTCTAATAAACATTTACTGAGTTGAACTGGTGTGCAGTGTGTGTGCTACAAGAAGGGTTGGAGGGGCTAGGAGGCAGAGCTCAGAGACACGTCCCCAGGACGTGGAGTGTGTCAGGTGGGAGCCCAGGAACACACCGGGTGTTACCCTAGTTCCTCATCTGGGACTCAACCGATTCTCAGTGATTGATGATGATACACGGAGACCGGGTGCTAGAGCTGTCATTCCCCCACGTGGGTCCTTGGGTCCCCTGCTCCGGGATCACCAGGAACACCTGACAGAAATACAGATTCCTGGGCATACCCCCATACCTGATGGATCAGAACCTTTGGGGCTGGAGTCCAGGAATCCGCATTCAAACAAGTATGGCACAAGCGATGGTCAAGCAGCCAGGTTTGGAAATGATCTGCCTCAAATGAAGAAAGTGAGGTCTAAGGTTCTACTTGGAGCCTCGAAGTGATGCAGCTGTCCCCTACCCTGCCCCAGTCTCCCCACCACTGTTCCATCAGCTAAGCCCATGCAAACCCACCTGACTGCAGAGCTTAGTCTGAGCAGGCCACACATGGAGCTATTGAGTCCTTGGCTCTTTCTATGGCAGAATGTCCTCTAACATGTTTTCAGTTATCACTGCCTACTATTTCTGTTCTGTTCCACTTTTTGGTCTTTGGCAACAACCAGAAATAATGCTATTCCCACTACATGCTGTCTGGGAAGCCATGTTATCCCACTCGGGGTTGCCTGGACAGACCTCTGGGCTGCTAATTGATGCGTGAGTGGTCAAGGCACAATGTGCTCATATATTTGAAAAGTTGCCTGGCCAGCACACCCCAAGGCAGGATTGTTCCCGGTTTCCCCATCCATTTGCAGTACCATTAGAAGCCATTAAGATATTAATATATTAGCATCTCTGCAAGATGGTATTTTGGTAAATTATAAAAAGCAGCCATGTCTTATCCTTGAGGCTACTGTGGCCTCCGATTGCCCTAGCAGGTCTAAAGGCCTCTTCACCACTCACTGCTGAAGTTACACATGCTCTAAGTGCTTACTGAGTGCAAATAGGCTTATGGAAACCCATCTTTAGTCTCAGCCTTCCTACACGCCCCCTACCCCCAGCCTGGGGCAGACTAAGACCATGGTTCAGAGGCACAGAGAAAACAGAGAAAAGAACAGAGAAAAACCAATGACGTTCATTCTTTTTTCATTTATGTTGTTGGGATGAGTCTGGTCTACTGCAGAGCAATAATGTGAGCACAAGCTGACTTTGGGTCCATTACATTTCATTAATCTTGAAGGATGCTCAGCTTGGAATCTGCGATGAGCCTGAAACACACAAGGTGATCTCTGTTGTGCTGTTGCTGCACATATGATCTTTATTTGCTGTTAGCTACCCAGCCAAAGACATTTGCTTTTTTGATCTGTTCTCCAAATAGTCTTAGGG
>NW_003852411.1:23834099-23835861 GCF_000181295.1 Otolemur garnettii | reverse complement strand
TCTGTCCCCCAGTACTGGGAGAAAGGGCCTGGAGGAGGACATATGAAGGTGGTGATATTTTCATCACTTAAGTTATTAAGAAAAATCCAGGAAAAGATACTTGAAGCTTGGTAGGTATTTGCCAATTTCCCGTAAGACTAGAATAAATTTGAGTGAATATCAGAAGGTTAAAATATCACATTTGTGAAGAATATGAGTTCTGTTTTATGGAACAGTGGGTCAGTCAGGTTTGGAAATGGCAACTGCGGCATTCGAGTGGCACTTCTTTCAACTAGTTCCTTTTTATTCCCTCCCCCCCAATCCCACCTTACTCAGTCATTTGTTGGCTCCCAGCTTGATTGGCAAACAGAGCATGGGCACCCTGGAACAGAGGTCAGGGGAGGGCATGTAGTGCCAAAGAAAACAATAGGAGAGCCTGTTTGTCTGAAGACACCGAAACCATTCCATCAGCATTACTGGCGTGACATCTGTGATGTTTTCTGCTCAGCACTCAACCTTCTGGGACCCCCAAACTCTAGGGGGAACTGCCTTCCATCTTCACCCATCTACATGTCACCCAGCCCCCATTTGGGGGCTGTACTTGACCCTGCCCCTCTGAGCAGAGTTGTTTGGTTCAGGAGCTCCTACCACTTGCACCAAAGAATCCTGATACTTCAGGGAGATCCAAAAGTTTACAAAGGCAAAGGCACACAGGCTCATTAACTGTGAATTTTACTATTTTACAGGCTATTTTAGGTCTGATAAAATGCACTAGAAGTGCCTAAAAATGGAGGAAATGGAGCTGACACTAGAGATTTATTTGAAACAGAATGAAATTTAAAATACCTACTAAGGCAAGTGGTTAAAAGGGGTGGCAAGTAGAATGCTTCATTTGCCTACATTACATGTCTTGCCCAGAATGGGAATGGAGATGATCTCTTTACATGCATGTTTTCCCATCAGGGGATCCAACATATGGTTTCTGCAGACCTAGATGCTGTGTGGAACACCAGTCATACTGCTAGCTGGACAAATCCTGTTCTCTTTCTGGTTGACTAGTAGAGAACATTTCTACACGTGGCTTGATCTCAGGCGTGTGTGCTCGAATTGTCTCCATGTTCAGCATCTCTGCTCGGCAGTGCTACAGACAACTAGGTTCTCAGTCTGTGGTCAGGTTCTTGGATCATAGCACCACACCCAATAGTTAATGGTAACGAAAACCACTGTTACCATTAACAAAGTCAAATCCAGATTCTTTTCAGTAGTCAACAGAGGGAGAATGTTCTACGAAGAGGGGAATCTAGCTTTTGCAGCTTCTTCATTTCTGAGGTTCAAACAGAGAGCTACGACTGTCCCACAGAGGCACTGTGATGCCTTTTCTCTAGTCTTAGCGCTTACAAGTGAAAACTAAACATAAAGGAGTCCATATAGCTAGAAAGCTTAATTTTCAAGATATAGGTTAATCATCTTCAATTTATTGACATCCTAATTAAAACATTTTTATTTGAATTGAGATGTGATATTCAGTAAGAACACAAATTTTAAGTGTACAGCTGGGTGAATGTTTACACATACATACATACCGTGAAACCCCAACAAGTCAAGATGGAGAATGTTTCTCGCACCCAGGAGGCTCCTCTGTGGTCTTTCCCTGGAAATACCTGGCCCGAAGATCAACAGGACTCTAGCCATTATCATTGTGTATTAATTGAACCTGTTCTTGACTTTCATTTAAGTGGAATAAAACAGTGGGAACTCTGTGTGTCTGATCACTATGTCTGTG
>NW_003852411.1:23821854-23834079 GCF_000181295.1 Otolemur garnettii | reverse complement strand
AATGGTAACGAAAACCACTGTTACCATTAACAAAGTCAAACCCAGATTCTTTTCAGTAGTCAACAGAGGGAGAATGTTCTACGAAGAGGGGAATCTAGCTTTTGCAGCTTCTTCATTTCTGAGGTTCAAACAGAGAGCTACGACTGTCCCACAGAGGCACTGTGATGCCTTTTCTCTAGTCTTAGCGCTTACAAGTGAAAACTAAACATAAAGGAGTCCATATAGCTAGAAAGCTTAATTTTCAAGATATAGGTTAATCATCTTCAATTTATTGACATCCTAATTAAAACATTTTTATTTGAATTGAGATGTGATATTCAGTAAGAACACAAATTTTAAGTGTACAGCTGGGTGAATGTTTACACATACATACATACCGTGAAACCCCAACAAGTCAAGATGGAGAATGTTTCTCGCACCCAGGAGGCTCCTCTGTGGTCTTTCCCTGGAAATACCTGGCCCGAAGATCAACAGGACTCTAGCCATTATCATTGTGTATTAATTGAACCTGTTCTTGACTTTCATTTAAGTGGAATAAAACAGTGGGAACTCTGTGTGTCTGATCACTATGTCTGTGCCATCCTGTTGGGTTTCCAGCTTGCCCTGCAATTGAGGAAGATCATCTTTTCATCCATTAGGTGAGGATACCCTCAATAAATACTTAAGTTCCCTGATACTCAATCTAAGAGAATGATGTATGAGTTGCCTTTCTGAGGCTTACCATCTCCTCTCTGGGTGACCACCAGAGGAAGTGCCGCCTCCATTTCATAGGTCAGGGGTCCTCAAACTTTTTAAATAGGGGGCTGTCCCTCAGACTGTTGGAGGGCTGGAATGCAAGACCTGGTATGAGTCAGCTGCTAAGGAGGACAGGCAGCAGTGGCAAAAACACCCTGCGGGCTTCATAAATGTCCTAGGTGGGCTGCATGTGGCCCGTAGGCCGTAGTTTGAGGATGCCTGTCATAGGTCCTCACTGTCTCCCTGCTGTATGTGACAGCCTTGCAAGTGCAGTCTCTGAGCACTTGTAGTAGGTGAAGACTTGTTTTCTTCCAAAGCTGTTAGGAGGCATTTATTGCAGTCTGCTCCTTTTACTGATGAGAAACATCAATTTAACATCACCTATGGAGGGAATAGGTCACAGCCCATGTGATAGGATTTGAAAGCTGGTGATGATGGAGCCCTCAAGTCTCCATCTCCATGTCCTCGACCTACTCCAACTATTTTTTATTTTTTCCAATTTGTGTTTCATTTGGGATAAGGCAAAAACCCACCTTTTATTATGTAATTATCTGTGAAGAGTATCTAGTCAACTTATTATTGTCTATCATATTTCAGACTGTACACATTATCATGCTATATAGCCAGCAGTGGAGTCACTAAGAGAATGACATCAGACAGGTAGGCTTCAGTGAGCTGAGGAGATGGTGATGATTGTTTGTTTTCCTAGTAAATGTGGTTGTGGGGGAGGTGAGGAGATTGGTGATGTCTGCATAAAATCTGGCTGACGTTTGGCAGCTGACGAACAAGAAGAAAGCATAGAATGAAGGTGGTGAGGCAGAGGAAGGAGAAAATCCACAGACCTGGAAGACATTTCATAGCGCTCACTTTTTCTCACCACCCATGTTTTCCCATCCACCTGCAGTACATGGTGGCAGCAGAGAATAAAGAGTGAGGACACAAGTGTTAAATGGGCAGGGAGTCGGTTCCTAATCTTTAAGTCACTGGCTAAGGACCCACTGAGTGTCTGAAATTGGGTTGGGGTAACAGAGTTGGCCACCTTTGTTGCTAAAGCTCCGGAAGTCTTTGACATTAACAGGGAGGTGTTTGTATTTATGCAGAAGAGTTTTAAGTTAATGCTATGGTAAGTGTAAGTGTACTCTTTTAGTTTTTTTCTCCCTTTTGTTAAAACAAATATATTACATATACAGCTAAAGTGTCATACTTCAATACATATTCCTATCTTTCTTTCCCTAAGGAAATGGAGATGTCAATAATGTTTCTACATATTTTGTCAACAGAGGTACCTATCCTGCAGAAACTCTCACTTATGTCCACTGGAGACATGAACAAGGATATTAATTGCCGCACCATTTGTAACAGAAAACAAGTAGAAAGTAACTGTCCTAGGAATAAGAATAACAAATACACTAAAGTTTGTTTAAAAAATAAAAAACTAATAAATAATTCTAGAACAATTAAAATGAGGTTTATAAACACAAATATAGTTTTAAAACATTTATTGAATTAAAAAATAAGTTTTGGCATATGTAGAGGCTAATATCATTCATCTATAATTTAAGACACAAATAATTGTATATTTTGGTTATGGGTTCATATATATTAGATCATTAAATATGAAATGTTCTATTTCAACTCAAAAGTTAAGTTTATTGTCTCTTAAACAAGAAGCAGTACAATATAATCAAAGTATGTGCCTGAACTATTGATAGAGCTTTGCCATCTTAATGGTAGCTTGCTTATGCCAGCAGTGAAGAAACTTGGAGAGCAAGTGGTCTACTTCTATAGCTTATTGTGTCTGTTGACTTGAACTCATGATTGATTTCTTACTTGTGTATTTATATTTTTGCTTGGTAGCTCATCCTCACTGAAAGCAGGCTCTCTCTCTTCCTCTTTCTCTCCCTGACACTTCCCCCACTCTCTGTATGTCACTCTTTGTGGCTCTGTGGTTTGAGTCATGAGAGTATTTAATGTTAATTTCTCAACTTGGGGTTTTCTTGTCCCCAAATATTGAACCAATCCTAAATCCAAAGTCTCAAGTTCAAGTTTTTAAACTAACCAACTCCAAATCCAAGATCTCAATTTGAGATTTTAAATCATCATGAAGTTTTCTCTCTCTCAGAGTCCAGGCAAAAAGGGAGAACCTTCCACATAATTCTTTCTATGCCAGTTGGTATGTTTTCCCTAGTTCATTCTTTTATTGACAATATAGACTACTACTGGTTTTTATAATTGCTTCAGTTTGTTTTTTTAGGCATTGTCTCCCTCATTGGATGAATTTCCCCAAGGGCAGGGGGCTGTGTCTATTTTATCTTTATATTTCTAGCAACTAATATAAATACCCACTACACAGTCAAGGCCTCAATATGTGTTTTTGAACTGAGATAAACTGTCTTTTTTCTATATTTTGATGTCATGCCTGTATCCTTTTTTTTTTTTTATGTAGAGACAGTCTCACTTTATCACACTTGGTAGAGTGCTGTGGCATCACACTGCTCACAGCAACCTCCATCTCCTGGGCTTAGGTGATTCTCTTGCCTCAGCCTCCTGAGTAGCTGGAACTACAGGCGCCCACCACAATGCCTGGCTATTTTTTTTGTTGCAGTTTGGCCAGGGCCAGGTTTGAACCCACCACCTTCAGTATATGGGGCCAGCACCCTACCCACTGAGCCAGAGGCACTACCCTGAAAGAATGGTCTTTTCAACAATTCCCAGCATATCTCTTTCTGTGGCCATCTCCAACCCTTCATAAAATGTTTCTCACTGATTCTGACATGGTCAAAAAATTGACAATTACAAATCACTCCTAAAACTCATGTTTAATCTTTTGTTTCCCACCATCAAGTTTTTTTGTGGGTTGCTTGATTAAGCAACAAACATTGGCTTATTGGAACTTTATTCCCTTCCTGTTCCTTTAATAATGTTAGTAGTAATAGAAATAATAATGAATATTTATGTCATTGCTTTGGAGTGTATTACACATTTTCACATTGTCTTGAAAACTAAGGTCAGAGGCAGTGGCTCATGCCTGTAATCCTAGCACAATAAGAAGCTGATGTGGGAGGAATGCTTTAGGCTACGAATTCAAGACCAGCCTGAGCTGGTAGAATTACTCAGTTACTCAAGAGGCTAAGGCAAGAGAATTTAGTAGAATTTCTATTCTACTAAAAATAGAAACAAAAATTAGCTGGGCTTGGTGGCATGAGCCTGTGGTTCCAACTACCCAAGAGGCTGAGGCAAGAGATCTCTTGAGCTCCAGGAGTTTGAGGTTGCTGTGAGCTGTGATGAGGCCACTGCATGCCAGCCTGGGCAACAGAGTTAGACTCTGTCTTAAAAAAAAAAAAAAAGAAAAGAAAAGACAAGATAAGAAAATTAATGTGAGAGGCCATGGTGAATTATCTTGCAACACTGTACTTGTTTAGAGATTTATGACTTTATTCTTGGATTGTGGCTATAAACTATAGCCCTTCTCTTCTTTCCAGGTGATCCTGCAATTGCTATCAGCATCATCTTCCTAAAATTCCACTTGGATTTTATCAGTTCTCTGCTCAAAAACCTTCAATGACTCACCATTGGCAATGGAATTATAGAAGCCAAATTTTCTAGCCTGCTATTTAAAATCTTCTGGAATTGGCTTGGCGCCTGTGGCTCAAGAGGTGGGTTCAAATCCAGCCCGGGCCTGCCAAGCAACAATGACGGCTGCAACCAGAAAATAGCTGGGCATTGTGGCAGGTGCCTGTGGTCCCAGCTACTCGAGAGGCTGAGGCAGGAGATTCACTTGAGCCCAGGAGTTGGAGATTGCTATGAGCTGTGATGCCACAGCACTCTACCCAGGGGGACAGCTGGAGGCTCTGCCTCAAAAAAAAAAAACAAAAAAAAAAACACCAAAAAACTTCTGGAATTGAACTCAACCTCCCACTCCAGTTTAATCTCCCATTATTCTTTTACCCATAATTCTCCAACCAACCCACTGTTATCCTTTCCACATCCTGGTTTTGGCTGTTACTTTTCTTACCATGTGAAACTACCTCCCCTAATATTTTCTTATTAAAACCCCAATTAATGTTTAAGGTCTCATGCATAATCTATTTATTCTGTGGACCTTTCTTTGATGACAACTTCCCCTCTTTAAGTTCCTTTACCACATTGTTTATACGACCCCTACTTCTGATTTTAAAAATAGTTAATTTCCATACTATATTATATAGGTATTTTCCTATATTTCCTATATTATATAGGTATTTTTTATGGACCCTTGCTGCTGCTGTAAAGAAAACACTGAATTGCAGTGGCTTTACAAAATAAGACTTTATTTTTTGCTTACACGACATTCTTATATGGTTTCTGGTTGGAAGAAGCCATTTGTGGCTCTGGTGTATTTAACACAGGCTCTCAGCTTCCCCTGGGTGGTGGTGGTGGTGGTGGTGGTGGTGGTGTGATGTCTTCTCTTTTTCTTGTCAGCCAGAAGGGGATAGCACATGGGTAATCACATGGGGGTAGTTCTTTCTTTCTTTCTTTTTTTTCTTTTGAGACAGTCTCACTTTGACATCCTTGATAGAGTGCTGTAGCATCATAGCTAACAGCAGCCTCAAACTCTTGGGTTCGAGTGATTCTCTTGTCTCAGCCTCCCAAGTAGCTGGGACTACAAGCGCCTGCCACAGTGTCTAGCTATTTTTTTTTTTTTTCTAGAGATAGAGTCTCACTCTGGCTCAGGCAATCCACCTGCCTCGGCCTCCCAGAGTGCTAGGATTGCAGGCGTGAGCCACTGCACCTGGCCTCCATGGGAGTAGTTCTTATCCACCAACCTGGAAACTGTGCCTCTATCTCATGCTCATATTCTATTAGAAATCTGTCACAGGCCACAGGACAGGACAACAAATGTCTAGGTCTGAGAAGAGGAAATGAGTTATGTGACTGGTTTCTTAATAGATTGTGGCAATTTCTCTCCTTTCCCCATGTTCCTTTATTAGCCCTTAAGGAAAGAAACTCCAGGCAATATGGCTGTCCTCTAGGGGAAGTTTTGGGGAGAAAATTTCTGCCACCTCTTCACCCTTCACTTGCTTTTTCCCATAAGAAAAGAAAGAATGTATCTTGTAGGGAGATCAGTGACAGTCTGGAATATATCTTATAGGGAGACTGGTGACAATCAGACGCCCACTAGACCAGGGTAAGTATAGCGCAGATGGAGGAGGAGACTCAGGTTGGGTGGTGTTTGAAGCTTAACAATTTTAGAAATACAAACATTTTGATGACCAAGTTGATATCCTCCCATACCCCCAAGGTCTTGGAAGGATGCTTGTAAGTAAGAACTCTGATATTTAAACTTCTTTCATTTTTTTTTTTTTTTTGAGACAGAGTCTTACTATGTTGCCCTCAATAGAGTGCTGTGGTGTCACAGCTCACAGCAACCTCAAACTCCTGGGCTCAAGTGATTCTCTTGCTTCAGTCTCCCAAGCAGCTGGGACTACAGGCACTTGCCACAATGCCTGGCTATTTTTTGTGGTTGCAGTTGTCATTGTTGTTTAGCTGGCCCAGGCCACGTTTGAACCCGCCGCCCTTGGTGCATGTGGCTGGCACTGTAACCACTGTGCTATGGGCCCTGAGCCCATAGCGTCATTAATTTTGTTATAGTCCTGTCTCTGGTGCTGCTACACATTGGTAAAGCCACTGAATCCCTCATCTGTGGGGCTGCCCAATCGGCTGTCCACCAGAATGTAAGGATGCCATACTCCCCTTTCTGTTCTTCTCTGGGTCCCATCAGCTACCGCAGGCCTGACCGTGAAGCAAGAGCCTCTTTTTAACTTCAGCTCTAAGCTGTATTCTCTAATTCGAAGTGGTAGGTTTGTCATGTGTGAATTTGGGGAGACTGAACTCATTTCCTAGAATTTCCTTCCTATAGATTTCCACTTAGGATGAGTCCGGAGAGAGAAAGTTTTCTGGGCAGGAGCAAAAGGCAGCCATTTCACAGTTCACACAAGTTTTCACTTACCTGTCAGCCCAGGTGGTTGGAGGGAGGCGGTGGCTGCAGCCCACCTGCCTCCTCCTTCCCACCCCCTCCGACTCCTGGGCCAGGTGTGTTTGGTTCCGATGATGAAAGGCCCTGGTGCAGGCCATCCACACCACCAATGTTGAGATAAGAACTGACCCTGGGTTCAGGCCACTCATGTGAGTTTGGGCTCGTGTTTGTGGGTTCTCGCTTGTTTTTGTTCTCCAGTTTACACCCACCTTCCCTTCCCTTGAGGGACTTAAGACCTCCAGCACCAGACCTGAAGACAATTGTACAGAGACTGCTTAACTGGCTTCCACAATCATGTAAGATCAAATTTCTGTAATACATCTACCTACCTCTCACTATCTGCCTGTCGTCTGTCTTTCCATTTTTCTTTACTCATGTGTTTGCAGTGATGCTGGAGTAAACAAACCTACTGTTGGGCTAGTCTTATAAAAGGACAGCACATAATTACATAACACTGGATAATGATAATCAACAATTATGTTATGGATTTATTTATTATACTATACTTTTAATCATTATTTTAAAGTGTACTCCTCTACTTACAAAAAAATGTTGACTATAAACTGCCTCAGGCAGGCCCTTCAGGAAGTGTCCAGAAGGAGGCCTTGCCAGCATAACAGATGGCAGGTGTGTGTGTTACTGCCCCTGAAGACCTTCCGGTGGGACAAGCTGTGAAAGTGGAAGATAAGGATATGGTGAGCCTGACCCTGTGTTGGCCTAGGCTAAGGTGTATGTTTATATCTCAGTTTTTTGTTTGTTTTTGGCCGGGGCTGGGTTTGAACCCGCCACCTCTGGCATATGGGACCGGCACTGTACTCCCTTTGAGCCACAGGTGCCGCCCTGTATCTCAGTTTTTAATAGCAAAGTTTAAAAGGTAAAAAACAATTTTTTTTATTTAGAAAAATACTTCTGGAATAAGGATGTTAAAAAGGGAATTATACTTTTACTGCTATAGACGTGTTTGTTTTAAGCAGAATATGATTACAAAAGTGAAAACATTAAACAATGTTAAATAAAACATTTATGAAGTAAAAAAGTTACAGTAAGCTAAGGTTAATTTATTATTGAAGGAAGAAAATTTTGTTTCAGATAAGTTCAGTGTAGTCTAAGGGTAGTGTCTATAAAGTCTGGCACAGTGTACAGTGAGGTCCTAGGCCTTCACATTCACCCAGCACTCACTGACTCACCCAGACCAACTTACAGTCCTGTACGTTCCATTCAGGGTAAGTGTTCCAGACATGTGTGCCATTGTTTACCTTTTATATGATGTTTTTCCTATTCTTTTTCTGTGTTTAGATATGTTCAGATACACAAATAGTTAGCATTGTGTTACAATCACCTATAATATTCAATATAGTAATGCACTCTACAGGTTTGTAGTGAGGTGCTATAGGTGACACTGGACACCTGAGGTGTGTAGTAGGCCATACCGTTTACGCTTGTGTAAGTACACTCTGCGATATTTGCACAGTGACAAAATCACGTAAGGATGCAATTCCCATAATGTGTCCCCATTGTTCAGTGACTCGTGACTGTACTTACATGTACGAGGCACTCTTCCAAGTACTTAACACATTCATTCAATCTTTACAACAGCATACAGTAAAGGCTATTATGAGGTCCATTTTATAGAGGAGGAAATGAAGGAAAGAAAGTTAAATTATTTAAATGGCAGAGCTGTGCCTGGTCTGGCTCCAGAGTCTGTGATCTCTTCCACTGTGCCCTATCTACCTCTCCATCACTTATGGGAAACTTCCAATCACTAACTCTCAGAGGTGATGTAAGAGCTAGCATTTGTTGAACACTTCCCGGTGTGTCTAGCGTTAGATGCTGTACCTATATTGTCTTTTTAGTTCTCACAGTCGTTCTATGACACAGGCTCTATTACTTTCTTTTAGAGGCTTAGAGAGGTTACGAACCTTGTTTAAGGTCACATAGCTGGTAAGTAGCTGAGCCACAAACATACTTTATTGGGATGTGTGTGTGTGTTCGTGCAACCCCTAACCCAGGATGGGAATTATTTCTATAATATCTCAAAGTGGTTGGACTTGGTGAACTATGTGGTGGGCCCCTCACTTTCTCACACTGTGGTTTACTTGATTGTTTTGAACTATGCTGCTGGAAAGTTGTTTAAAAGCTTTTAAAACTGAGAGGCCATTAGGCTGGGGTGACTTGGGGGCTTTAAGTTCCTACTAAGCAAATAAAAACTCAATGTAAACAATAAATTCTGGAGACTTTAGCATTTAGAAACTGGAATATAAACTTTAACCAATCGAATATATATTCCTTGCCTTTCTTCTGCATTCAGAACCTCTCATACTCCCACAGTGGAGCTCTCGGAACTTCTGGTTTTGAATGATGCCCGGTTCATGAATTGTTCTCTGCTCAAATGAACTCTTTTAAATTTATGTTGTCTGAAGTGATTCTTCTGTCAAAAGTAGGCTTTCAAGGAGTTTCCCTCTCTACCCCCCATGATGACTGCTAGAAACAGAGAGTAAACAGATATTGGTACCTCAATGTGCCCCTCTTTCTCAGTATGCATCTGGAGAGTCCTGTTTTCTTTTTTTTTTGAGATGGGGTAGAGTGCTGTGGTATCATAGCTCATAGCAACCTCAGACTCCTGGGTTCAAGTCATCTTGCCTCAGCCTTCTGAGTAGCTGAGACTAAAGATGCCCGCCACAACACCTGGCTGGTTTTTCTATTTTTAGTAGAGACAGGGTCTTGCTCTTGCTGAGGCTGGTCTCCAACTTGTGAGCTCAGGGAATCCCCCTTCCTTAGCCCCCGAGAGAACTTGCATACAAGTCCTCTTGTATGCAAGCTCCACAACTTGTGTCATGTTCTCTGAGTTTGAGCATTTTTGATCTTGAATGGGTCTGGAAAATATGATAGGCTCGGCGCCTATAGCTCAACCGGCTAAGGCGCCAGCCACGTACACCTAAGGTGGCGGGTTCGAATCCCCAGCCTGGACCCGCCAAACAACAATGACAGCTGCAACCAAAAAATGGCCAGGCGTTGTGGCGGGCGCCTGTGGTCCCAGCTACTTGGGAGGCTGAGGCAGGAGACTCGCTTGAGCCCAGGAGTTGGAGGTTGCTGTGAGTGTGATGCCATGGCACTCTACCCAGGGGGATAGCTTGAGGCTCCGTCTCAAAAAAAAAAAAAAAAAAAAAAAATATGATAGAAGCTGGTCTGGTCCCAGTAGAGCGGCCTCTAGCAGGTAAGATTATGAGAAGACAGGGAATCATGAGTTCATCTGGATGCAAGGAGTCTAGAACTCTGCCTTCTGGAACTCTAGCCAATATCATGCATAAGGACTATTGTGCTTTTCTAGAAAAATGTATGAATCCTACCCAAGGCAACTTAGAGTTACAATAGACACAATGGGGACGTTTTAACCTAGTTAAAATTATTCACTTGTGAGGCATATTAGAAAGTAAAGGATCAAAAATGGCTCAGAAACAATGACATATATTTTTGATCAGCATGCAGAAGCCCTGTAAAGACTAAATGAATCAAAACTTGTCTCTCTAAAAAGATTCTTACAAAAGGCAAATGATAAGCTTAAGCAACTAATTGATGAGAAGGAAAAAAAAATTACACAGTATCTTGACTGATGACTCCGCTCCTTCTATCTTCTGTTTATAATTCTCTATTCAAAATTGACTAGTCTTTTTTTTACTTCCTTACTTTCCTACCCCAAAGACGAAAAGAAAGGCAGATGAATGCCTACAAAGGTTAGGTTTTCAGATAAAAGAGGTCTGCTCCTTTACCTTTATGCTTTGGTCAAGATCTTGAGCTCAGAGCAATAGTAAAAGACTTCCCTGGCTCACAGGAAAACCCGAGACAATTGCTGAGGAATTTAGAATTCTCATTGGAGCATATAATTCAGGAGTTCTTGATTGTTACCAGTGTATTCTCATGATACTCAGACCTGGCAAAACCTGTAAATGGGTGGCTGAAGCCAAAAGGAAGGTAATTAAGTAAAGCCAAGCTCCACCCACCCGGTCTTTCAGGAGTGGGCCGGTAAAAGGCCAGGAAAATAGCAAACTCCTAGCGTACATCCGCAAAATATTTCCTCTAAAAAAAAGCTCTCTGTTCTGTCATTTGATCCTGTAAAAAACAATGAAAGAACCGGTCTCTGACTATAAGGGAAGATTAGAAATGTTATGTGTAAACCATTTTTGGTCTGCCACAAACCCAGTCCTACAGCTAAATAAGCACAAACTGGGCTGGGAAGCTCCCTATCTAGCTGAATTAGTCTCCAAAATTGGTTTTTTTTTTGGCATGAAAATTATTTTCAGCCAGTTATTTTAAGACCCTTTTGTAAGAAAAATTTACTTCCATAAAGGAAGTTTCTATTTGTTAAGGGTGTGTCCCTCTGTGCATCAGAAGAAGGCCTAAATCATGAGACACTGTTATAATGAAGAAAGAACTGGCTTAAAGCTACACAAATAGCCTCATTTTTGTTTGAGGTGCTTTTCCTGGGGATCTTGTCTTACCTGGACCTTTGCCTATGACCTTCTTTTTTGTTCTGGCAAATGATGGTATTTAAGCATAAAGCCTAAGCTCTGTGCCTTTGAATGTAAAATTTCTACCTTGTTTTTTCCAAGCACCATCCACTCAGAAATGCAGATTTAGGGGAAATGACATATCAGAAGGCAAAAAAAAAAAAAAAAAGGAAATGTGGAAAGGGACAAATGCAAAATCGTAGAAGTCTTTTTCACTAATACAAGTAAAAAGTCTTAGCCATCATGAGAAAGGATACCCCGACAAAGTAAGGTCTAAGAGAACAGAGGTCTTCTCAAGGAGACCCCAAGGATATACCCGTGAGGTCCTCCCTGTGCTGACTCAGCTCTTAGGAATTTATAGACTTAACTTCCTGGGACCTGGAAATTTCCGCTTCTGAAAAAGCCTGTGGTTCTATAAGAGCTGAAGCCCCTTGATTCAAACTGACCAATGAAAAAGGTACCTGTGGGCCAGAACTTTTTGACTAGGGATAAAAAGGAGAAGACTGAGTCAGTCGAAGTAGAGCCATTTTGAATTCTTCTGTGCCCTTCCTCATTTAAACACGTCATTGGGGTGCTCTTTCTCTCCATTGGGCCTCATCTTCCTGCAACAACCTGAGTGGATGATCTTGTTCCATTAGAAGTATAATTCTGATTTAGATATTCTTTTATAAACGGATGAGTCTTATATGTTATATCTGGCATATGATTAAAATTTTATAATTTTAAAATGAGAGCTGTATGATCTCTCTTAGTGTCTGTCTGTATGTTGATGTATCTCTATGTATGTTATGCAAAGGGAATAGTTTTCTACCTCCACAGGATATGGGCAAAATTAATTTATAAAAGAGCTCTATTTAATTGATTTAATTGGCTTAAAGAAAATAAGTACTCAGATAAATTACCAAGCATTCTTTAAACTCTTGGAAGTATAGAAACTAACCCAACTGCTTTTCTTTTTTTTTTTTTTTT
>NW_003852411.1:23815451-23821656 GCF_000181295.1 Otolemur garnettii | reverse complement strand
GGCGCCTCAGCCGCTCGAGCCACAGGCGCCGAGCCCCAGCTGCTTTTCAAGTTCATGCTGTACCAGGAGCCCGTGCAGACAAAAAGACTCTCAGGCACCCCTTAGAAGAAGAAGTGGCTTTATTCTGCTGGTGGACATCTGACAGGCTAGATCTTAAGAACTGAGCCCACGACCTAATTTTTGGCTTTCTTTTATATAGTTTTAGGGCTCGAGTGCACGTGAAAATCTTGTGAATCATGGAAGGCTGGTGCCTGCCCTTAGAGGATGGCTGCCTGTTCTCCAAGACAATAGAAGGTCTGGGAAGTTAAAAGGTTACAATATACATCTTCTAAAAGGATATACAGACAATAGGAACCTCTGCTGCAGTGCGGGTTGGAATTAGTAACTTCATACTTATCTTTAGATTCTGGCAGACTGCCTGGACAAAGCCTGCATAGAGTTGCTGGGGCAAAATTCACTTCTGCTTTTCTTTCCTTTCTTAATGTGAATTAGGTAAATCTTTTGGAAAATAAGACTAGTCCAATATTTTTGGTTTAGTAAAAACAGCCGTATCTTTTGAGTATTAGCTTTGAGTACAATAGCAACATTGTACTCAAATCAACATCAAAATATACATTTTAGTTTTACTTGGTTATCTTTACTGGTTAAATTGAGGGAGGATGACTGGGAAAAATACAGTCTTAAAAAAAAAAACTCTCAAAAGTTTCTCGGAGAAGCCCAAAGACATACGTGCAAAGTCCTCCCCATGTAACCCAGCCCTTAAGAGTTTGTAAAATTTGGCTTCCTAAGTCCTTGAAAGGAATGGTTGCTGCTTGATTTTGCTTCTGCTTCTGTAAACCCTGCACATGATTTGACACCTCCAATGAGAAATAATACTGTAATTCCTTTGTCTACTTGTGAGTCCAATAAAAGGACAGAAGCTCGGCCATTTTGGATTCTAATCTGCTGTGGCTCCGCTGGCTAAAATAAAATTCTTTCCCCTATAATCTTTGGTGAGAGTCTAATAGTTTCAATTTGGATGGTGCCAGTGGCTCAGTGAGTAGGGCACCGGCCCCATATACCAAACTGCAACAAAAAATAGCAGGGCACTGTGGCAGGTGCCTGTAGTCCCAGCTACTCTGGAGGCTGAGGCAAGAGACTCAATCGCCTAAACCCAGGAGCTGGAGGTTGCTGTGAGCTGTGACTCCACCGCGCTCTACTGAGGGCGACAAAGTAAGACTCTGTCTCTTAAAAAAAAAAAAAATGCTAATACTAATAATAGTTTCAATTTACCATTTCCTACAACAAAATAAGTTTATGTCATATTTACTAGATTGTAAGGTTGGTTGATCTTTATAGTGAAATGTTAGAAAAATTATTAACTCATGGTTTTTCAATTAACGACTGTAATCAATCTTTCTCAGCCTGCTTTCTTTCTCTTCCTCTAGCTAGGAGCCCCTCCCCCTCTGAGGAATTCCCTTTTCACAAACTACTGCAAAGAGCAGACCAAAAAGAAATGTAGATTCTTCTCTTTACATTTACCAGCTCTTTTTTTTGGAGACAGAGTCTTATGATGTTGTCCTCAGTAGAGTGCTGTAGCGTCACAGCTCACAGCAACCTCAAACTCTTGGACTTGAGTGATTCTCTTGCCTCAGCCTCCCAAGTAGCTGGGACTACAGGCACCCGCCAATCGCCCAGCTATGTTTTTTTTGTCGTTGTTGCGGTTGTCATTGTTGTTTTAGCTTGCCCAGGCTGGGTTCAAACCCGCCAGCCTCGGTGTACGTGGCCGGCACCCTACCCACTGAGCTACGGGCACTGTCCTCATCCGCTCTTTCGTCTTTCAGAATTTGTTCTTTTAGCTTCAAGTAGTTCCTCCTCCTGGGTAAACAGTACAGGCCTCAGGATTGGAAAAACCTGGAAAAATGCCTGTGTTCAACCTTGCTGAAGGGAAAAATGGATACAGCATTCCCCACAATACCTTGTGCATTTGGCTACAACCTTTACTTGTCCCCCCTTACGTTGAGCTAACCACTGGCTTCAACGGCAGGTAGTCTATTCTTTCTTTCTTTGGGATGCCGTGCCATTTCCCTGATCTCTGCTCTCTTTTTCCTCTCTCATTCCCTTTCTCTTTCGAAGATAAAATCTATACTTTTATATCCTAATCTTGGTCTAGAGAAATTTTTTTCTCATCAGCCTAAATGAATCTTGCCTGCAGCATCAACTGGGGTTTCTACCCTATCTATATTTTGAGATTATAGAATTATGAGTTTAAGAATAAATGTGCAAGTGGAAATGTAGTATCTTTTTTTTTTAATTATTAAACCATAGCTGTGTACATCAATGCAATTATGGGGTACAATGTACTGGTTTTATATACAATTTGAAATACTTTCATCAAACTGGTTAACATAGTATCTATTTTATTTTTTATTTTCAAATTAATATGAAGGCATAGATTTTTAGGTTATATTGTTTTCAGTTATAAGCTAAGGTTCAAGTTGTAGTTGTGCCCTTCATCTTCACATGGTGCCCATTGGGTGAGATTCCCACCAGTTGTCCTCACTCTACCCTCATTTCATCTCCCCCTTGCTAGACTCTATTTGTATTTCATAATTCACGGGGATGTGTAGATGTCTATATATTGGTTTCGTATTAGTATCGAGTACAATGGATATATATATTTTTCTATTCTTGAGATACTTTACTAAGAAGAATGTGCTTCAGTTCCATCCAGGTAAACATGAAAGATGTAAAGTCTCCATCTTTTCTCATGGCTGCATAGTACTCCATGGTGTACATATGCTGCAGTTTGTTAATCCATTCATGGGTTGGTGGGCACCTGGGGATCTTCCAAGACTTGGCAATTATGGATCTTCCGAGACTTGGCAATTATGAATTGAGGTGCTACGAGCAATCTGGTGCAAATATCTTTGTTGCCAAATGAGTTTTGGTCTTTTGGCTACAGGAATTGCTTTTGTACAGTGTGACTCTAAGTTAGAAGTGTGGCCCTCACCCTCTGTGCATGTACCCTTAGTGTTTTTACCCCTCCTCACCTGTCCCTGCTCGCCTGCTTGCTTTCTGTTAAGTTTTACTACCAAACGTGCACATGGTTTAGTGAGGACATGGTGAAGTGAGGACATGAGAATCCTTGCAGCATATACTCCAAAGACTGGTTAAAACCCCTCCATGGTTAGTTCCAGTTTAATCTGCTCTTGGTTTATTAGGCCTTCAATTACTGAAGGAAATTTAGTCCTTTCCACTAAAATAACTAAGTTTTTTTCTGCAGCTATGTAACTTTCTGTATTTGCTTTTGAAGTCTTTTAATTATCACTTTGGTTAAATATTATTTCACAGTAGTCAGTGATCCCATTTTAATCAAGCATTTTAAACCTTTGATATTTTGGAAAAATTTCCCCAAATAAAATTCTAAATTAAATCTTTTGGACCTAAAACTATCTATGGGAATTCCTAGAGGGCTCCCAGATTATTAAAAAAAAAATTAATTCTCTCTCCTTATAGAGACATCAAACTGGTAACTGAAGGAAATGATGAGAAGGGGTTTTTTTCCTCCTGAATGGTTGCCACCTATAAGTGACCATTCCAACAGGCCAGAAGCCGGAAACCTGTGCTTTGATGGAGGGATAATGGGAATAGGAATCTATGCTGAGCAGGATGGCCAAATATTTAACAAGCTATGGGGGAATCATTAATATTTATGACAGGAAAACATGGGCATGTGCTTTATACCCCATTATGGGGTCCACATTCAGGAGATGATGGCCTTCCTTTTTTTTTTGAGACAGAGTCTCAGTATGTTGCCCTTGGTTGGTAGAGTGCTGTGGCATCACAACTCATAGCAACCTCAAACTCTTGGGCTCAAGTGATTCTCTTCCCTCAGACGCCCACCATAAGGCCTGGCTAATTTTGTTGTTGTTGTTGTTGTTTGTTTGTTTAGCAGGCTGGGGCCAGGTTTGAACCCACCAGCCCTGGTGTATGTGGCTGGCGCCCTAACTGCTGAGCTACGGGCGCTGAGATGATGGTGACCTTCTTATGTCAAAAGGTGAAGTGAGGACATGAGAATCCTTGCAGCATATACTCCATAGACTGGTTAAAACCCCTCTATGGTTGGCGATCTCTTATCATGAAAGGATGCTGGTTAGTTGTGTTGCTGAAACCCAGATAGGGGGGAATAGATCATGGGATAGGTTTGTGTCAGCCCTTAAAGAAAAAAGCCCGATGGCCATTAGCAAGGGAGGGGGTATAAAGAGGCATATCTGACCTCCAATGCCATAATGCTTGAAAACTCAGTTTTCAAGTTTCCCTGGGGTCCTCTTGGCCATTCAGTCAGTGAGAATTTTATTTCTGAGAAACTAAATAAGCTTATTTGATATATTAAATTCCAAGGAAAGCGTTATCAAGTAGTAAGTGGTGCTGAGCCTTCTTTAAGTTAATTTGTATGGAGATATATCACTGAATGTCCCAGAAATTATATAAAATTCCTAAAAATCTGATATTGTATAAAGTTACCAGTTATAATTTTGGTTATCATCTTAAAATGTACGTCACAGAAGTAACTAAATTTCCACTACATCATCCTTGTAGTGCACTGTCATCACATCTTTTTTTTTTTTTTTTTTATTAAATCATAGCTGTGTACATTAATACTATCATGGGGTACAGTGTACTGTTTCTGTATACAATTTGAAATACTTTCATCCAACTGGTTAACATAGCCTTCATGTCTTTTTCTTAGTTATTGTGTTTAGACATTTATATTCTACATTTAGAGAGATTCACATTTATATTCTACATTTAGAGAGATTTACCTTATAGGATAAACCATAGGTGTGATCCCACCAATCACCCTCCCTCCAGTCACCCTCCCCCCTCTCTCCTCTCCCCATATTCCTTTCATAGTAGGGCTGAGTACATTGGATATTTTTTCTTCCATTCTTGGGATACTTTGCTAAGAAGAATATTTTCCTGCTCCATCCATGTAAACATGAATGAGGTAAAGTCTCCATCTTTCTTTAGGGCTGCATAATATTCCATGGTGTACATATACCACAATTTATTGATCCATTTGTGGATCAATGGACTCTTGGACTTCTTCCAGGACCTAGCAATTATGAATTGGGCTGTGATGAACATTCTGATACAAATATCTTTATTGTAGTGTGATTTTTGGTCTTCTGGATATATACCTAATAGAGGAATTATAGGATCAAATGGCAGGTTTATTTTTAGTTCTTTAAGTGTTCCCCAGATGTCTTTCCAAAAGGAACATATTAGTTTGCAATCCCACCAGCAGTGTAGAAGTGTTCCCTTTTCTCCACAACCATGCCAGCATCTGTGATTTTGTGATTTTGTGATATGGGCTAATCTTACTGGTGTTAGATGATATCTCAAAGTAGTTTTGATTTGCATTTATCTGATGATTAAGGATGGTGAGCATTTTTTCATATGTTTGTAGGCCATGCGACTGTCTTCTTCAGAGAAGTTTCTCTTCAAGTCCTTTGCCCACCCTTAGAGGGGATGACTTATTGTCTTCTTGCTAATACATTTGAATTCTCTGTGGATTCTGGTTATTAAACATTTGTCAGAGACATAACCAGCAAATATCCTCTCGCAGTCTGAGGGCTATCTACTTGCTTTACTTACTGTGCTTTTGGCTGGGCAGAAGATTTTTAATTTGATGAGGTCACAGTAGTATATTTTTGATGTTGCTTCAATTGCTGGGGGGGGGTCCTCTTCATAAAATTTTCGCCCAGATCAATTTCTTCAAGTGTTTTCCCTACACTTTCTTCTAGTATTTTTATAGTTTTATGTCTTAAATTTAAATCTTTAATCCTGTGAGAGTCAATCTTAGTTAGTGGTGAAAGGTGTGGATCCAGTTTCAGTCTTCTGCAGGTCGTCAGCCAGTTTGCCCAGTACCATTTGTTAAATAGGGAATGTTTTCCTCACTCAATGTTTTTAATTGGCTTGTCAAAGATCATATAATGGTAAGTAGCTGGGTTTATCTCTTAGTTCTCT
Organism: Otolemur garnettii; assembly: GCF_000181295.1. Lineage (NCBI taxonomy): Eukaryota > Metazoa > Chordata > Mammalia > Primates > Galagidae > Otolemur > Otolemur garnettii. The sequence goes on along the minus strand of NW_003852411.1, from coordinate 23,815,644 downwards.
ATTCTGTTCCATACATCTACCTCTCTATTTTGGGGCCAATACCATGCTGTTTTGATCACTATGGATTTATAGTATAGTCTGATGTCTGATAGCATGATTCCTCCTGCTTTGTTTTTATTTCTGAGTAATGTCTTGGCTATTCGAGGTTTTTTCTGATTCCATATAACACAAAATATTATTTTTTCAAGATCTT
>NW_003852411.1:23807754-23813988 GCF_000181295.1 Otolemur garnettii | reverse complement strand
CCTCTCTTTCTGTTTTCTTGAGGAAGGCTTGTAATGCTATAAATTTCCCTCTTAGGACTGCCTTTGCGGTATCCCAGAGGTTCTGGTAACTTGTATCTTCATTATCATTTTGTTCCAAAAATTTGGTAATTTCCTTCTTGATTTTGTCTCTGACTCACCTATCATTCAACATAAGGTTATTTAGCTTCCATGTTTTTGTATGAGTCTGCAGATTCCTGTTGTTACTGAGTTCAACTTTTATTCCATGATGGTCTGAGAAGATGCAAGGAATAATTTTTATTCTTTTAAATTTGCTGAGGTTAGACTTGTGATCTAAAACGTGATCGATTTTGGAGTATATTCCATGGGCCAATGAGAAAAATGTGTATTCAGTTTTGTTAGGATGAAATATTCTATAGCTGTCCATTAAATCCAAATGCTGAATGGTTACATTTAAATCTAAAATTTCTTTGCTAAGCTTCTTGTTGGAGGATCTATCCAATACTGCCAAATGAGTATTAAAACCTCCAACTATAATGGAGCTGGGAGAAATCAAGTTGCTCATGTCTACTAGAGTATCTCTTATAAATTGAGGTGCATTCTGGTTGGGTGCATAAATATTGATGATTGAAATCTCATCATATTGAGTATTACCCTTAACAAATATAAAGTGTCCATCTTTATCCTTACTTTTGTTGGTTTAAAGCCTATTGTATCTGCGGATAAAATTGCAACACCTCCTTTTTTCTGCTTTCCATTTGCCTGGAACATAGATGACCATCCCTTCACCATGAGTCTATATTTGTCTTTTAGGGTAAGATGGGATTCTTGTATGCAGCAGATATCTGGCCTGAGTTTTTGTATCCAGTCAACCAGTCGGTGCCTCTTTAGAGAGCAATTCACATTGATTGAGAATATTGATAAACCTGGTAGAATTTTGGGTATCGAGTTTTTTGAAAGTCCAGTGGACCTCTTTAATCCTTTCACCACTGTGGAAGTTGGAATTTGATCAAAATTTTCTGTGTGAATTTACTTATGTGGTGGAGGATTGTGCTGGTCATTATGGAGGATAAGTCTGAGAATATCCTGGAGGGCTGGTTTAGTTACAGCAAATTTCTTCACCGTGTGAATGTCATTAAAATATTTAATTTCTTCATCATAAGTGAAACTCAGTTTAGCTGGATACAGGATCCTGGGTTGAAAGTTATTTTGTTTTAGGAGGTTAAAGTCGATGACCACCCTCTTCTTCTTTTTTTTTTTTTTTTTTTGCAGTTTTTGGTGGGGCCGGGTTTGAACCCACCACCTCCGGTGTATGGGGTTGGCGTCAGCCACAGGTGCCGCCCCAACCACCCTCTTCTAGCCTGAAAGTTTTCAGCAGAGAGATCTGCAGTCATTCTAATATTCTTCCCCTTGTAGGTTATGGTTTTCTTATGTCTAGCTGCTTTCAGAATTTTCTCTTTTATATTAACTTTAGTGAAGTTAATTATGATGTGCCTGGTGGCTACCTTGTTCGGGTTGAGTCATGCTGAGGTTCTGAAACTTTCTGCCATCTGAATTTCTGAATCGCTTGGCATGTCTGGAAAGTTCTCTTTCATAATTTCGTGAAGTAGAGCCTCTGTGCTTTGTGAAGCCACTTTGTCACCTTCAGGGATTCTTATAAGATGAATATTAGTTTTCTTCCATTTATCCCAGAGCTCTCTGAGAGAGTGATCCATTTTTGCTCTCCATTTCTCTTCATCCTTGTGTGCTTAGGCACGTCCAGAAGCTTTGTCTTCAATGTCAGAGATCCTTTCTTCTGCCTGCTCCATTCTGTTACCGAGGGATTCTACTGTATTTTTTAGATCTTTGATGGGTGCAATCTCTTGCCTCAGTGTTTCAAAATCTTTGGTCATTTTATCTTTGAAATTGTTGAATTCTTGAGACATATTTTAAATAATTTTTTGAGACATCTTTTGAATAATTTTTTGAAATTCTTATTCCCTCCTTTCTTCCATTCTGTTAATCTTATTTGCTATCCAAATTCTGAACCCAATTTCTGACATCTCAGCCATCTGTTTATGGATGGGATCTTCAATTGCCTGCCCCATCCTTCCTTGGTGGAGTTGACCTACTCTGGTTATTCAAATTATCAGAGTTTTTCCGCTGATTCAGCTCCATGCTGAATTTACAACATGTGGAGACTGTACCAGAACCGTTCAGTCAGTGCCCTCCACCGGAGAAGATGCCGGCTTCCTCTGGTTGCCCAGAGAGGCAGAGAATGTCTGTCCGGAAGAGCCTCAGAGGTATAAGCCTTGTTGTTCCCACTGCTGTGGCTGCTGTTCTTCACCTTGGGGTACTGCTGTTCTAGTATGGTTCCCTCTCAACTGACTGTCCTTTGGTAGTTTTCAGGTGGCTGGCCGGGGAATGCCAGGAGCGTACAGCTCTGGCAGTTCTGGGCCCACCCAGCAGAGGTGGCTGGAGTGGGGAACTCCTCCATTGCCACCTGTGGGATGTGTGGTGGCTCTAGCAAGGAGTTTTGGGCCTGCCCAGAGTGGAGGACTCCTCCGCTGACCAGGGGACATGCCTGGCACTAGCAAGCAGATCTGGGCCTACCCAGTGCAGGAGCCTGGAGTAGGGAACTACTTCGCTGCTGCCCCATGAGATGCATGTGGCTCTAGCGAACAGTTCTGGGCCTGCCCGGAGTGTGGGACTCCTCTGCCACTGCCCGCAGGTCATGGGGAGCTCTAGCAAGCAGTTCTGGGCCCACCCGTAGCAGGGTACTTCTCCGCCACAGCCCATGGGACATGCGCTGCACTAGCAAGCAGATCTAGGCCTTCCTGGCATGGGAGCCTGGAGCAGTAGAACTCCTCCACCACTGCCTGTGGGGCACACATGGCTCTAGCAAGCAGTTCTGGGCCTGTCCAGAGCTGGGGACTCCTGTGGTGTGTGTGGCTCTAGCAAGCAGTTATGGGCCCGCCCACAGCAGTGGACTCTTCTGCCCTGTCATCATATCTTTAAGTGTGATCATTTTAAGTCTTAAATTTACATCAGTTAAATTAACAGTTGTTTTACTCTGGTACTTGCCTGGAAGTTCATGTGTATAATTATAATCCCCAAACGTTTAGTTGTCAGGAAGATTGATAGAAAGTATTTTGCTAAGTATAGTTTTGTAACTTTAATATCATACTATCAGAATGGGTAAGAATTTCCAGAACTGCAATAAAGAAAATAATTGGGTTGATAAAACTGCTAACACAACACCAAGCAGAACAAGGATTAAATACATAGGACTGAATGAACTGATGTAGAATCATGTTTTGTAATAGCTTTTTTATTTGAAACATTGCAGATTCTTTAAAGTTTTGTTTCCCAGATTTAAGGAAACCCTTTTCTTCTCTCTCAAGCTATTTTTAGCTTATAGCAATTTGGTAAAGTATACCTTTGTGAACAAAGATGAAACAATTACTTTTCTTTCTACCTGATTTTTCCAGAATTCAGAAACTACTACTGAGTATTTTTATTTTAATGGCAATATAGTTATTTGCATAATTTCAATAGGAGTCTGTTCTCCTCATAACAAGATACAATTGGAAATGTTGGTTTTATTATTGAGGATTTGATAGGAATGTCATACTTGAGAACGTACATAGAATTACATATTACCAGACAGTTTTCTTTTTTCTTTCTTTCTTTTTTTTTTATTTCTTATAGCATGACTGTGTACATTCATGCAATCATGGGGTACAGTGTGCTGTTTTCACGTACATTTTGAAATACTCTCATCAAACTGGTCAAGAACCAGACAGTTTTAAAGAAATAAAATTGACTTTATGGCACCAGTAAAGCACCAGTGAAAAAAACTGGCTTAGTATTTGGCTTTAAAGATTTCCCAGTCTCATGTCAAGAAGACCTAGAAAACTTAAAAATATATTTTGGGAATTTCAAGAAGAGCCAAACACAACCAAACTTACAGATCTGGTGGTCAAAGTTAGATGGTGAATACTTGGGTTGGCTTCTAAGCATGTATGTCCCTTTGAAAGTCCAATTTGAGGTTCCTTATGCAAAAGTCCTAGCAAAATGGGCTTAAAAAGAGCCTGTATGATCAATCACAGGCACTTACACAAATAACGAGGCCAGTTTAATGAGAGTGGACATATTTTGAACCCAATTGGCCTTACTGTGATTATCTTTCTTAGAATTGGGTGAAGCTGTAGAAAGAAAAATCATATTTCACTAAGAAAGGATAATATACCCTTGTGGTTATCGTACTCTGGTCTTGTTCATTATCCTCAAGATTTTGTTATCTATTAACTGCTCTATCCTTGAAGCCCTACAAGCTATAGTTGGAAAACTTGACATAAATTTTGGAGAGCAACCTTCATGCCTGCTGGTGCATGGACCACTCATGGAGTTCACTGACCCAATAGTATAACAGAGACATTCCAACCACAAACCAGGAAAATATGCTTTCACTTCCAATCTAACTGCCCTTTGGACTCAGAGACTGAGTTCATAGTTTTTTCTAGCCATTGACCTTTGTTTTTCTTTTGTTTATTTTAGTTGATTTGGTTTACAGGGGCCTTGGCCCCTTAAGGTCTCTGCCCCCCCCCCCATTGGTATGCAGCTGTTGAAAGTAATTCTTCCAAATTGAATTTTTAATTTTTAAAAACTATTCACTGGAGCTTTTAAAAAGAAATTGCACACAAGTATGTAAGAAGATACTTTATCTATACTCACATATAGGAATGCCTATACTTTTAGATTAGGTTTTTCAGAAAAAGGTTCTTTTATCTTTAAAATTTACATGTTGCTAGCTCAAATTATTTGAAAGTTGAGAGTCTACAAAACAATTTGGTGATTGGGAGAAGCAATGTCTCTAAAAATGGTTCTAGGGCCTAAAGTTTATCCTTTATTTCCTCAAGTAATGTGGTTCATGGCCAAACATGGTGGCTGATGCTTGTAATCTTAGCACTGTGGGAGGTCATAGGTGGGAGAATCTCTTGAGCTCAAGATTTCAAGGCCCATTTGAACAAGAGCAAGATCCCATCTCTACTAAAAATAGAAAAATTAGCCAGGCATTGTGGCAGGCGCATGTAGTGCTGGCTACTTGGGAGGCTGAGACAGGAGGATCTGTTGAGCTCAAGAATTTGAGTTTGCTGTGAGCTATAATGCCACGGTGCTCAACCCTAGGGTGACAGAGTGAGACTCTTTCTCAGAAAAAAAAAAAAGTAACATGGTTCAAAGTGCAATGAAGCTATTTACTTTGTTTAGTTTAGAAATAGTTCCTGAGCCATAGAGGTAAACTATATTAGACCTGCATATTCTCTAAATGTTTTTAACCATTCACTCAGGACATTTCCTTAGATGTTTCCCTTTGGTTTAGGAAATCAATGTTTACTTTCTATATCCTCAAGTCTCTAAAAAAAATTTTATTTTATGTTTACCATGATTAAAATATTAAAAATATGGAGTGTATACTTAATAATCACTATTGGTAGGTCAGACATTATATAAATTGTTTCGTGTATAATGTTTCATTTTAGCCAAATACTGGGCATTTTTCTCCCCACTTTCCAGATGAAAACAACAACAACAACAACAACAACAAAACCAACCTGAGACTCAAAGAGATTCATTAATCTGCTAAAGATTATACAAATGATTGCAGCTAGAATTTTAATCTGGATCTGTTTACCTCGAAAGCTCAAGGTCAAGCTCTTAACCACCAATATACTCTATTTCATGTACTTCATCTTAACAGCCACATACCAATAGGGGGCAGGCTCAGAGACAATCCAGTCTTTAGTATTACCCTCCTCATAGTCTGCACTGCAATCTCCCGGTCACACTATATTCTCTCAAGGGCCTCAAATGCATACTCACAGCCATTAATGGTATGTGAGAAGGTATCACTGTGATTAGAGTGACAACAAGAAGATGAACAACAAAGAGAATATTTCTTCCTGGTGCCTGATATTATGACTTGTGAAATCTGTACTGAGACAAAGGCAAACCAGCTATGATAGCAACAGGGAATGGGCCCAAATTCTGGCCAATCTTTCATAAATGAGAGGCTGACCAATAGGAGGGAATTTTTAAGGTTTTTTCTTTTTTTTTTTTTTAAGTTTACATTGGGAGGCCATTTAGGTTGGAATCGCTCCAAGTCTTTAAACTCCTAGTAAGCAAACTGAGGCTTTACCAGTCAGAAACCACCAACTAACCTCTAAGTAGTATCTTTCTAACCAATCAAATATATTTTCTTTTTTTTTTTTTTTT
>NW_003852411.1:23780845-23806743 GCF_000181295.1 Otolemur garnettii | reverse complement strand
GCAGCCCAGCATTACAGAAATATTAATGAGACACAGCTGAGTATTGAGTTGCAACTAGCCAAAACCACTCTCCTGGAAGAGAGAGACAATTTCCTCATTAACACTATTAACTAGGGGGTGGCACCTGTGGCTCAAAGGAGTAGGGCGCTGGCCCCATATGCCGGAGGTGGTGGGTTCAAACCCAGCCCTGGCCAAAAACTGCAAATAAATAAATAAATAAATAAAACCATTTACAAAAAAAAGAAAAAAAAACACTATTAACTAGAAAATTGACTTAATCAAGCTTTCTAGTCCCCGAGCCTTCTGAAGCCCAGAATATTATCATTAAAGGTTTAAAGAAGTCTTGTATGAATGTCCTGATTTGGGGCTATTGGGGCTTGAACTTGTGGAGGGATCACAACTAACCATGAGACATATTTGTAGTTAAATTAGTGTTTGCTATTTTTCGTGTTTGTTTACAGGGTCCTCTCCAGACCCTCCTTAGATAAGGGAAGCCATGCACATCACCTTAATAGTTTGTATTTCCCAGAGATTTCAGCGCTTGGATTTGAAGATTCCCTTTTCTCCTTCAAGTTTTAGTTTTAGTCCTCAGAACTCTCTGTAGGGGATTGAGGAGCCCAGAGAAAAATCACAGTATGTTTCTCTGCCTCCTCCTCCATCTTTCCGTTTATTCACTAGGGGAGAATCTCTTGTGGAGAGAGGGGCACAGGAAGGATGGGACGGGAAGTCGCCAACCCGCCCTCGGAAGGGCCTGGGAAGTGGAGCGCGCTGGTTCCACCCACTTCGCTCACACGATGGGGCGGAGTGCAGACGCCAGCTTTGGGCTTTCTGTTTGTGGGTATGTGTGGCCCGCCGGCTTCAATCGGAGCCAACCGTGTGACCCAGAGCTCTGCACAACCATCCACTCCCACCACAGTGTAGACGGGGTCCGAGAGCCTGCGGGTCTCATGGGTGGACCAACCACAACGGCGTCTGAGCATCTACGTTCCCGGTGTCCGTGCCTCTCCGCCCGTCATGCTCTAGATAGGACACTAGGTGGCAGCAATGCTCCGACTCTCCAACAGCACTGCACTGCGTCCAGCTTGTCTTCTGACGCAGAACTTAAAAAAAAAGGGGTGGGGGTGTGATACTGCAGAGTTTTCTTTTAGAGAAAGAGCTTCCCATGCAGGACTAGCAGCTTTAAAGAGAGCAGTAGCGATAACTGAAATGTTGTCAGGATGAAAGCTGCCTTCTAAGTAGAATAGGCAAAAAACCCAACCAAACCCACAAACCTCTCTCAAAAGCAAACCACCCTTTATATAGCTTCTTTGGAGGAGGCTATAATGCAAGTTTGGTCCCTGTGCTTTGGATCTGGCAAGTCAATTTTGGAGGTGTGTGCAAGGAGACAAAGCTTGTAGTTTTCTGAGGCCCCTCTGCCTGCCTGGCAGTGAAAATGTGAAGGTTTTACTCTCAAGTTGTGGGCTCTAGAGGCGGTAGTTCTGTTTGCCTTACTGGTGTCAGGGTTCCCACCCTGACTCCACGGCCTGCAGTATTAACGAGCACCTTGCAGATGACACATGGATTTTTCCAGACAGATGTTAAGATGGCACTGGCAAGACCCTTTCTGATGAGGAGGATTAGTTCTACCTCCTGCTTTTGAGGTAGAGGAGCAGATGAGTGAGCCCCTTGTGTAACACAGCCTTGTGGCATTGCTGCATCCTGGAGAAATAAAAGGGATAGATGGGGGACAGAGGAGGCAATAAGAGTGGTCTGTTAGGGTCCAGAACACCTGAGTCCTGTCTCCAGAGACGAAGCACCACGAGACCACTAGTTCTCAGAATTCAATAAGTCCACCCACCATTCCTGCTTCCCACTCCCTCTCTCAGACATTGCAATTGAAACAGGATTTTTTTTTTTAGAGTGCTGGCAAAGACCTTTAAGAAAACAGTTCATTTCAGTTGGGGCAGTTATGCTTGTAAAAGCGATTCTATTGCACATGAGTTTTTCAGCTTGCTTGATAGCTGTTCATGTCCCTTTAGAGACCCCTGGCCATGGAGAGGAAGCCAGAATCACAGCGGGGCGGGGGGGGGGGAACAGCCTGTCAGATCCCTCTTCTTTTCCTTTCTCTGCATTATCTGAGGAGGCCTTAATTTCAAGGGCAGTGGAGCGCTGTCCATATGCAGAAGATAAGAAGCCTGATTTTGCCATCTCTAGGCTCTGAGTTAGCGACCTCACCTTATAAGGTCTTCATGGGACTCACGGTGAAACAGGGAACAACATGGTCCATGTGCTCTGTGTCTCCCCATACCCTTTGTCTTCTTTTTGAATTTTTTAGTATACTGCTGCAAAAGCTTTGTTTTCTCTTCATAGCCTGGTGATGGAATGAAATGAATCTACTTGCTGTCCCAAGTCAGCAGACCACTCACCACACACCTAACTGCATCATAGGCTCATAGTTCTAGTGTTTCAAAATCACCTGAAGTGCCTCCTCCTTTAGGAAACCATCTTTGACTAATGGATGACAGTTGTTAGTAATTAATCCTCTATACTCATGCACCGATATTCATTTCTTTGCTTGTAATGTATAGGATTTCCTGGTCAATCTATATTTTAGGCTAGGTTTGCTAATAGTTTGCATTTCCATTGTGCTTCTAGAATCGCTGTGCTGTGCCCCAGATTTCTGGGTGCTAGAGGACATGCAAATGAGGAGGTTGACAGGGTGAATATTAAGTTAATCAAAGTATAAAACTGTAATTCCCCAAATATGGACATGGTGCTTTATAATTTACAGAGAGATTTCAGATATTTTATTGAGTTTCACCTTTGCCATATCATCAAGAGCCAAGATGAGTGTCCTCATGTCATCGTTGGGACACTGAGGCTCTGACAGGTTAGGTAGGGCACCGTGCCTTGTAAACTGCTCCAGGTTTAACATAATTAGATGCTGTATACACAGTCCTGATGCCAAGTGATGGAGCTGTTGTGAGCCCCGTTAAGATAGATAGGAACCAAAATGAAAATGGTGCCAGAGGTGGATTGATTTGCCATAATATTTTCTCCCACTGTCTCCTGATTTTTAAATAAAGTTTTATCAATTTTTTCCTGACTCTCAAACAATGTGCTGATTATAGCAAAAGTGGAATTTTCTTTATGAAAAATGAGACAAACTCTCTCCAAATTCAAAGAGCACAACAAAAGAGATGACAAGCCTGTAAAAAAGACTGGACTTGAGCCCCAGGTCATCGGGATGTTTTTAATTTGGGGGGCTCTAAGCAGCTGGCCCCAAATAATTGGGTGCTCATAGGGGTTAATATCTTCTTTCACCCTGGACTCTTGTTCTGCGTGATCTCATGGTACAGCAGGATGGGAGAGTGGAAGAAGCTCCACCATCTTGAGAGCTAGGCAGACATGCTTTAAAACTCTGGCCCTCCATGGCTGAGCTGAGAAACTCGGCGTACTCTTTAAGGGCTTGTTGAACCTTACCTTCCTCATCTGTAGGGTGGGGCATGATCAGGCTTCATTTGCAGGTCTGCTTTGAGAAGAAGGAAGGTAATACTTGTCAAATACCTGGCACTTCGTAGGTGGTGGGGCTCTGAAACAGAAACAGTGGACCTAAGTTCCTGTTTGATATCAAAGTAGTTGCTAGAATATTATATCATTGCCTGAGCCTGAGACCTTTTGGGAAAAGCACGGTGTCCTTCACCCAGAATTGGCCAGTGCTTGGGCAGGAGAGGAGAGCCTCCTATAGTGGAGGCGCGTGTCCATGCAGTCACTGCACAGTCACCTCAGATGTGCCTTCAGCGCTAAGGCTGAGAAAGGGAAGAATTTCCTCTCACTTCCACACTCTCCTCCTGAGCTCCAAGGTTTGTGCTTAGTTTTTCCTCTGCATTGGAGCACCCTCTACATTTAACTAAGTCTGATTATCATCTGTTTAAAAAAATTATATTTTTTTTATCACAGCTCAATTTACCATCGCCAAGAAGTGCAATCAACCCAACGGACCATTAACTCACGAATGAATTAATACACTGTGGTCCATGCGTGCTATGGAGTACTAGTCAGCCATAAAAGATGGAGACTTTACATCTTTTGTATTAACCTGATAGAGTTGGAGAACATTTATCACAAGAGCAGCAAGTATCCAGTGTATTCCATACTAATATGAAGCCAGTAGATGAACTGTAGACACGCCCACACAAGAGAAAAGCTCAGTTTAATTCAAGTGAAGAGGAGGGAGGCAGAGGGACAGGGGAGAGAGAGGAGGGGAGGCGGGAGGGGATCTGGTGTGCTCTCAGCTAACAGGCATAATGTAAGGGTACATGGCACACCTCCTGGGTGAGGGGCACATCTACAATAGGGGCCTCACCTAAAAAATGCATTCTAACCTCATTGTTTGTACCCTCATATTAATCTGAAATAAAAAAAAAATTCTTTTTCCATGTGTTTGGGTGGGGAGAAGAAGATATCTGAGAACCCCCGTCCCTTCGCCCAGCTCTAATCCTAAGGGTTACCCGATCTCAGTGCCCCCAGCCCTGCACGTTGCCCAGTCCTGGTGGTGTCAGGCAACGGCAGGGCAACGTCTATCTGTGACCTTCTGGAAGAGAGGAGGAGCCCTCCCAAACACCTGTAAAACTAGCGCAGGAAGGGAGGAGGATGACATTAGAGCTTATCAAGTTGTATATGAATATGTGCAGCTTCTTACATGTTAATCAAACCTCAATAAATAAATAAAATTTAAAAATTCACAGAAAAAGTTATTCCTGGGGGCTTTACTGTTTCCTGCCTTCACAGGCAGTGTATTTTTCTTTCTGTAGAGAGCACTTCTGGAAGTGGCAAAGAGAATACAGAAGGATTAAAACAAAATTAATAAACTTGAAAAATTGTCTTCAGTTCTCTTACTTTGCATAACTATTTTTAGCATATTATCTTTCTAGGTATACACATTTATTTACAATTGACCCTTGAACAACAATAGGTGTGAACTGCGAGGATTCACTTGTATGAGGATGTTTTTCAACCAAAGGTGGATTAATTTGTACTCACGGGATGTGAATGCCGACAGCTGACTTCTGTATATAGGTTTCTGGGTATGCATGGATTTTAGTCCACGCTGGGGTCCTGGAGCCAATCCCTTGAGAATGCTGAAGGACAATTATAATCATAATTGATTCATATATTATTTTGAAGTGGTTTTTTTTTAGACAGGGTCTTGTTCTGTCACCCAGGCTAGAGTGCCATGGCTTCAGCCTGTCTCACAACAACCTCAAACCCCTGGGTTCAAGTCATTCTTTTGCCTCAGCCTTCTGAGTAGCTGGGAACATAGGCACCTGCCACAACACCTAGCTAATTTTTCTATTTTTAATAGAGACAGGGTCTCGCTCTTGCTCAGGCTGATCTCAAACTCCTGAGCTCAAGCGATCCTCCTGGCTTAGCTTCCCAGAGTGCTGGGATTACAGACATGCAGTATAATTTTATACTATGCAATCTTTCCTACCTTTTAATAGACTTTCTATTATAATTTAAATTTCTGGGTAGTATTCTATCTTACTTATGTGCCAAAAGTCACTAGATCATTACCAGATTGTTGGACTTATTTTCCAGCAAGTTGTATTTATTTTTTTTTATTAAATCATAGCTGTGTACATTAATGCTTCAGCAAGTTTTAAAAAAATGAGAAGGTAATTTTTTTAAAGTTAATTTATTTGTTTCAATAGATTTAAGGGGTAAAATGTTTTTTTGTTAGATGGGTAAATGGTATGGTGAAGAAGTCAGGGATTTTAGTGTACTTGTCACCCAAAATAATATTATATACTGAACCCAATAGCTAATCTTTCTTTCTTTCTTTCTTTCTTTCTTTTTTTTTTGGAGCAGAGTGCCATTATGTTGCCCTTGGTAGAGTGCTGTGGCATTATAGTTCACACCAACCTCAAACTCTTGGGCTTAAGCGATTCTCTTGCCTCAGCCTCCCAAGTGGTTGGGACTGCAGGCATCTACCACAACGCCTGGCTATTTTTTGTTTAGTTGTCATTGTTGTTTAGCTGGCCTGGGACAGGTTTGAACCTTCTAGCCTCAGAGCATGTGCTACAGGCACCAAGCCTCAGTAGGTAATTTTTCGTTCCTCTCCCTGCATCTGAATCTCCAATGTCTGTTGTACCACTCTGTATGACCATGCATAACCAAACTTTAGCTCCCACTTATAAGTGAGAACATAACTTTCTGGTCCTGAGATACTCTTCTGAGGTTAATAACTCTAGTTCTATTCAAGTTGCTGCAAACGGTATTATTTTATTCTTTATTTTATAGCTGAGTATTATTCCGTGGTGTGTATGTGTGTGTGGGTGCGCGTATGTATCACATTTTCATTATCCACTCATTAGTTGATGGACACTTAGATTGATTCCATATCTTTGCCATTGTGAATTGCGCTGAGATAAACATGTGAGTGACATGTACATAAACATCTTTTTTTAATATAATGACTTCTTTTTCCTTTGAGTAGATACTGAGTAGTGGGATTTTAGCAAATACTTTTGAGTGTACCCCTTGGATTTTTAAAGGCTAATAATTATCCTGCAATGAATATCTTTTTGCCTACATGCTTATCCACATATTTTTCTTCTCTTTACTTCTTCAGGATAAGCTCCTTAGTGTGGGATGAATTTCTTACTGAATTTATGAATTTCTTATTGATTCTTGCTTTGCATTAACAATCCACAATGATTGTACCACTTTATCTGTGACAAGCAATAAATGAATACACTTATTTTGCCATAAGCCTACTGGCATGAGGTATTACCATTTTTCAACTGTTTTTAAAAGGCATCATTTGATTTCCCACAAAACCTTAAAATGGTAGGGAGAAAGCAGGGTTTGCTGCCTGCAAGCAGCCCGTTGTCAGGTCAGGCTTACATAATGGCCGTGGGGTCTTATTTACGTAACTCTGCAATCTTTTAGTGTCTTCACTGTAATGTGCATCTTTTTCCTCCCTTAGCTTGAAGGGAAATGTTCAGCCACTGACTCATCCTCAGACATCCCACTGCTTTTACTCCTCCACCAAGGCCCCTGCAGACAGACCATAGGAAGGGAGAACTGAGGTGCTGGCGGATTTGAGGGTGGTGGCATGAAGTTGTCAGTGACTCAAAACCAAGTCAAGGAGAAGCCAGGGGTGTGCACTTCCCCCCACCCCTGACGCCGCGGTGCTGCTGCAGGGGGAGCTTTGAAAGGCAAGGCAAGGGCATAAGACTTGATTAGTAGGGAAAAACATGACAAGAATTGGCACCAGGCAGAAAGGCTTCTAAACACTGTTGAGTGTAATAGAAAAGACCTTTGGAATCAGGTTTAGATCCGAAAATCCTCACTATGTGGAGAAGTTGATTGAAGATAAAAAGATGAATCTTCTCCTGTGATTCTCTTATTTACATTTATTGATCCTTATTTATTAAGCATTATGTTCCAGAAAGAGTTTGATGCAAGTCTCCTTTCCTTCAGAAAGGAGAATGGAAAATTAAAAAGAGGCGAGGTGGGCTCTGCTGAGGAAATGTTCAGAGCTTTGCAGGTAACAGCTGAGAAATCAGAGAGTGACAGATAAGGAAGTGACAGATAACAGTCAATCATCCATTTCACAGAGAGGTTATGAATATTTTGAAATGGGTGCACTGATCACTCCCTGCAGAAAGAAAATGTGAGAAATTAACATTTTTCTACCGTCAAAAACAAGGCAATTGATTTACAAGGGAAATCTGTGGATAGTGGATTACCATTTCTGCCTGGCGTTCAGGAAAGTGTTCAGTGCTATCTCCACGGTACAGAGTATATAATATTTGACGAGATGCTATTGTGGTCAGATGTACTTAGACCTGTTGGAACAAGCAATTCCCTTTCTAAGCCTGTGGGTTAGTCTCTGGTTGAGGCAGAAGACTATGTCCCTGACCTTGGCTTTGCCCAGTTCAGGAATTTTATGTGACTCAACTGAAGAAACAGCAAATTTAGTAACAATGATAGAAGGCCCAAGATTTTTTTTTTATTAAATCATAGCTGTGTACATTAATGCAGTCATGGGGTACAGTGTGGTGTTTTCATATCCAATTTGAAATATTTTCATCAAACTGGTTAAGATTTTAAAATCATCTTAGCGTTCTGGAATAATAGGCTGAAATAAACAAGATGAAGTTAGTACTTCAGTTTGTTTTTTAAGTTATTCTTCGAGTGTAGAATGAGAACTATTCATGGGAAGAGTTCTGGGAGTCCTAAGATGCCACCGCTATAGACGTAATGAAATTCAGAGGCAGGAAAGGTCTGACTAAGTGTGACAAACTTGCCTGTAATGAGCTTGGCTTTCTCTCTTGTCTTCTCTTTTCTCTTCTTTTTTTGTTTTGCTTTTTCATCTTCTTCCCTCACTTTCTTTTCTTCTTCTTTCTCCCTTCATTTTGTTTTTTCCCTTTGTAGACCGCCCCCAATTCTTATTATCATTGATAAATGCATGTATACAATCTGCCACCAGTGTTATCTATGGAAAGAAAGAGGAAAGGAAAGTTCTCTACTTGAAGGTGAAATTAGGCAACAGGAGTAGTCAGCATGGAGGGTCCTGGAAATTGATTCAGAAAATCCATAAGAGCCTTCAGATATTTCCTAATCCTTTTTTTTTTTTTTTTTTTTGAGACAGAGTCCGCTCTCTCTCCTGAGGTGGAGTGCAGTGGTGTTGTCACAGATCACAGCAGCCTCCAGCTCCTGGGCTCAAGCAATCCTCCTGCCTCAGCCTCCAGAGTCGCTGGGACTACAGGTACCTGTCACCATGCCTGGCTAATTTTTCTATTTTTTGTAAAGACAGGATCTCACTCATGCTCAGGCTTTTCTTGAACTCTTGGCCTCAAGTGATCTTCGCAGAGTGCTAGGGTTCCAGGTGCCAGCCACTGTGTTGGCCCTAGTCCACTTTTACTGAAACCTACTCTAGTCTCAAGCATTTAAAATTCAATGAGTCTGAACTCAGTCCTCAGTTCAAAAACAGTGATGGACAGTGAGCTAAGACTGGGAAAGCCAAAAAATAATCAAATAAGAAAAAATGTATGTCCCTGATGAACTCCCGCTCCAATTTTACTCATTATTTAAAGTCATTGTTGGCATTCGTTCCTAATAGCAGGCTCATTTTTTTCTCCCTACAAAGTGGTTTTCCTTTTTGCAAATGGGTGCTATATTTGCTACGTTGGTTTTTGCAGGTAGTTTTGGAACCTAGGCACCCCTTTTATAAAAATAGTTCTATGGGAAAATGCCTTTTAAGTTTTCAAAGACTGACTTAGACACAAATGTACCACAATCTTTTGTATGTGGGGGTTGCCCCCGTGAGCGTTGCTGGAGCGCTGCTCTCCAAGTCACCAGGCTGACTTACCATGAGAGAAATGTGTATCCGGCACCATCCGGTGTGTCGGGAAAGGAAGTGCTGCTCTCAGGTTTATTCCAAGACTTAACCGTATCAGGACACTAAGAAAAGCCCCAAGCTGGAAAGGATTCCTAACCTGGTGGATGCCGGTTTCTAAATGGGTCTGTTATCGCCACCGGCCATTCATGTTGATATTTGAGTTTGAGATTTCTGCCTGTCCTCCTGTCATGATCCTTCTCTGACACCTTTCCTGGCTCCTGGCCCTGTCTGTTTTCTGTTTGTCTGGGACATTTTCCTTTGCCACATCAGTGAACAGCTTTACCCGCAGATCACGTGGTAGTCTGAGAATGGCCACGCTATGGAGGGGCTGGGGCAGGGCTGCTGGGAATCTGTGTTCTCCAGTGACAGCAGCTGGTGCAGGATGAAATGAGATAAGGGCTTTGTCAACTGTGGCTAGTGTTGCTAGGACAATTAATATTTATTATCATGCCTGATGGGAAGTGTGGGCTGGGGAACAGAGAAGGAAAGGGAAGAGGGGAGTGGGAGAATTCTTCTATTCCTGGAAGACTCAGGAACAAAACAGCAATGTTGGGTACGTGTACTTCAGAATGAATGCCATTGGGTGACATTCCCTGACATTATTGATAAAAAAAACAAACAAAACATAAATAAAAAGGAAATCAGCAGTCAAGATAGTCTATCTTAGGTAAAAATTGGTTGTGAAAAGTAGAGGGTCCACTAAGCTGGAGGTGAACTTGAATTAGAAGGCCCACAAGGGGAAGGGATAGTTTGAGAGATTCTTTTCGATTACATTTCCTTTCCTCTTTGTCTTGTTTTTTTTTTAATTCAGTGTTTGGGTTAAGGATTTATGAGGGTGAGGTGGGAGACCGTGGGAGAGTAAAGTTTACAATGTGTGGGTCTCTTGGGCAAAGGAGCCTCAGGTGCCAAGGCAGGTGACTGCATAGTCACTTACAAGGCTAGCAACAGACACTGAGGCATCCTGTGTTTTCTAAACCATCTTCATGGCTGATAAACTAGAGCTCCCTACATATGACATTTACCATCACCAACACCCATGAACTCTCAGAAGATGTATGATTCAGTCGCAGGGTTATTTATTTAGCCAACTTGTGCTTGCTCAATACAATTCTTTACGTACATAAACAGTATGAGGCCGGGTGAGAGAAAGGTGTAAAAACAAAGACAGGGGCTCTTTGGGAGCCTTCATTCCTGAGAAGCAGAAAATACTAGTATGCAGGGATCGACGAAGGCCGCTCTGAGACAGGAAACAAAGCAGAGAGACACACATGTATAGGCCACACCACAAGGAAGGCAGAGGGTCCCATGGCGGGACGGCCGGGAGGGTGGCGGGAAGGAGCTGGGATCTGAGTTGTGTCTTGAAAGACTGGGGGAGGGCGTCAGATTTGCAGGAGGAGGAAGATACTTCTGGTAGAAGAATATCCCACTGAGGAACAGGGACTAGGCCTCTGGAGCTGGCCTCCAGGGAGGGTTTCAGCTGGGTCATCAGACAGGAGCAGGCCAGACCGGGGTCACACTGTACTGTCAGCCAGTGTCGTATGAGTGCTCAGCTGAAAGGGCAGCTCGGGACCAGGGCAATGGACTTGAACCATAATCTTAAATTTTCTTACAGTTGAAATAATCTTTAGAGGTTAAAAGTCAAACATCTCACTTTAGAGGTGAGGAAACTGAGGCCCAGAGAGGAAAGATGCTTTGCCCAGTAGTCTCGAGGTCCATCTCGGGATTTGGACATCATCCTCAGAAGAGAAGTGGCTTCCTCTTGGTGCTGTGAACAAAGTACAACAATGATGATGTTCTCAATGACTGGGGAGCTGGAAACATGGCTGATGACTAATTCATCACACAGATTGGACACTGGTTCTGCCGTCAGATAGCCACTGAGCATCTACTGGGTAATAGCCAGTGTGTGACGTACTGGAAGACGTCTGGGTGTTTAGGCTAGTGAAACGCAGAGAAGTAAAATATAGCCTCGGAGGTGACATGAGGAGGCCAGGGGAGCAGGGAGCGAGGCCACTAAGCCCAGGGGGGTGGGTGGGCAGGGAGTAGGAAGCTGGTGGGCAGCTGGGCAGGTGAAGAAAGCTAGTAGGGAAGGAGGAAGGAAGGAGGAGGGGAGGGGGGAGAGAGAAAGAAGTGGGAGAGAGAGGGGAGAGAGAAAGAGAAGGTTGGTGGGGAGAGAGAGAGATAGAGAGAGGTTGCACTCAGGACTCGGGTGTGCCTTGGTTAGTGTGTCTGGAGCACTGTGAGCTGGCTGGGCGGGTTGAGAGATGAGGCGGGAATGGTCAGTGGAACAAACAGTAAAGACCTTTTCTGACTATTTAAGAAAACTGGATTGGGCGGCACCTATGGCTCAGTGAGTAGGGCGCTGGCCCCATATACTGGGGATGGTGGGTTTGAACTCATCCCCGGCCAAACTGTAACAAAAAATAGCCTGTGGCAGGCGCCTGTAGTCCCAGCTACTCGGGAGGCTGAGGCAAGAGAATCACCTAAGTCCAAGAGCTGGAGGTTGCTACGAGCTGTGACGCCATGGTACTCTACCCAGGGTGACAAAATGAGTCTCTGGCTCTAAAATAAATAATAAAAAAAAGGAAAACTGAATTTTAAGTGGTTGTCAGTGGGGAGCAGCAAGGGCTCACAGAATGCCTGTTCTGTGCCACGTGTTGTTCTATGCTCATCTTAATCAGTTTTTAAAGTAACTCTAAGACACAGGCATTATTGTTATTCCAATTTTACAGATGAGAAACCAAGGCAAAGTGTCAGCCATCTACTAATGGGAGAGTCAGGGTTGAAACCAGTAGCCTGGATTCGGATACCAGGCTCTTAAGCGTGGCCATGGTCTATTTGGCCTCCTTGAAGGATTTTAAGCAGAGAAATGACATGGGCAGATGGACATTTTAGAAAGGCCACTTTGGCTGTAGTGAGGGATGACGTGGGCGAGGGTGAGGGAAATGGGCTTTGAGAAGGACTATAAGAAAATAGTCACCACCTTTAGCCAGCCAGAAGGTGCTGCTGTCCCTGACGCTAGAGGTGGCAGCTGTGTCGCACAGTGTGGCCAGCTAAGCTGCATGCCTGCTGCCTGCACTCCGAGGCTTTTTAGTTGCTGGGTTAGATGCACAGTTGTGGGTATTTGGGAGACAGCCACAGAGATGACTGAGACAACGCAGGCAGGATATTGAAAGCCACCATCACATGCCCTGAGCCAAGTGATTTCCCAGGGCTGTGATGGAAAGTGCTGGGCCAAGTCAGGTGGGCAGAAAGCAGGAGGGGACCCAGCAGAGCAGGAAGGCGCAGGCAGCAGTGTACAGGGCCTGGGTGGGCAGAGGACTCCCTCAGTGCAGCATGCCATTGGGAAATGCTCCCAGAAGCAAGGGGAAGGTGGAGTAGCCGCCCTGCGTGTCGGCCAGCCCTGCGTGTCGGCCAGCCCTGCCTGCCCAGCTCAGCTCCTGGGGCAGAGCTGTGGGGAATAGTAACTCTGGAAGGTGGAGGGCTGGGAGAAGCAGGCGCTCCTGCCACCAGGGCTGATGTGCCCCTGTCAGCTTTGCTTTTCACCTGTTGGGTCTCCCTTGCTGTTGAGGGAAGAGAAAGAAAAAAGGTGACTGAGCCTGACCTAGTAGGAGCCTGGATCCCCAAATCCCAGCACAGGGCCTAGCCTGTGATTCATGAATATCCACACATTAGAAAGTCTTGCCCAGTCAGACTCAGAGCTGGGGACACTGGAGGCTGCGGGCAGGGGGTTAATGGTGTATGTAGACGTCTGCACTTTGAAAATCCAGATTGGTGGGCATCAGTTCTGCTCTGGAGTGGGACAGTCAATTCTTAGGCCTCTTCTCTCATCATTTGAAAGCCTCTGAGATTTGCTTCCTTTTGAAATAGAAAGAAGTGACCTGTTATTTGGGTTAAAAACTCAGGCTGTCAGAAAACCCAGGTCAGCCGCTGAGTTGTGGCGGGGGTGGCTCGCCTGGCTCCCTGCTGCAGGCTGACTCATTCCCCTCTGAGACAGACAGATTGTGTCTTGTGTGGGAGTCGCTGAGCAGAGCTCAAAGCTGTTCCCTGAGAGTTACAGGAATTACAACCTGGTGAAGGGAACAATTGTTCTAAATATGTTCTTTTGATGAGACGTTATTTTCATTATCATTTTATTAATGGGTTCGTAAAAGGAAACAGAAAGAGCCCCTGTCTTCAGAAAATCATTTGCTTTTCTCCTTGGGGAAGCGTGGTCTGTTGGCTCTGAGTTCTAAATCCTGTCATCAGGTCAGGCCTGACTTTTAGTGCCTCTGTGACTGGCACAAGTCCCGGGCTAGAACCCTCTGCCTGGCTGCTGCGGAGGGGTCAGTCTCTAGGTGATCTCCCCAGCAGATGGCGTCACCCAGGGAGACGATGACTCAGCAAGGGGCTGGAGAGGCTTTATTGGTTCATTATCATCAAGATTTGTCAGAATAGAGCTGACAGTTCTCATGGCTCTGGGGCAACAGAAAAGCACAGATCATGAGTACTGTTTTTCCCGGTGCCCAGACAGAAAGCTTACCTGTCCACAATAAAGCTGGGCTGGAAGGGGTCCTCGCTGCTTGTATGTGGCACTCTCAACCACAGATGCCTGCTTTGGGTTCTCTATGGGAGATGTGGCAGAAGGCTAGGGAGGGTTCTAACTTTCCTAGTTTGCACAGCTCTGGTAGTGCCTGAGCAACATGCTGGTAATGCAGGAAGCATCCTGGCCAGGTCTCACTGGGCCAATATGAATGAACCCAGGGCACAGAGCAGGGAGCTGTCCACCGGCTATCTATCGGCTATTGTCTGTCTTCAGGAGGCAGGCCACACAGAGCAGGGCTGGCTTGTTAATTCTCTGCCATTTAACTGTTTGCTGAGTGCTTTCTGGAAGGCTGTGGCAGAGCAGTAAAAGGCAGGCTTGCCTCCAGGAGCTCTCGGACTGGCTGATTCTTCTAGTTCCCCAAGAATTTGACACCAGGGCAAGATCTCAGTTTCCTCAGAAATATAACAGAGTAATAAAATCTGATATGTCCTTGGGAAAATTTAAAGGGATGATGCATGTGAAGAAAGGTTTCTACTGGCACGTATTAGATGCACACACTATATGTTGAAGGAATAAATGAATGAAGGTGAATCGAAGGGACAGAGGTGAGTGAGGTGTGCATATTGTGTAGCGAGATAGGAAGTCTGAGCTAGTATCTTAACCCATGTCCAGGTAGGCTAGATTGGGATGGATGGGCTGGCCTGCTACTGAAGCAGGCGCATGTGCAGGCCTCAGGGTGAGTGTGGGGTTGAACTAGAGACAGAGACCAAGCATCATGAGAAGAGAGGGACTGTGGTGGCTGCTGTGACCCAGGCCCAGGATTAACCAGGTCAGAGAGGCAGGGCAGGGTGAAGGGTATGCAGACACAATGGGTGAAGGGGTGAAGGAGAGATGGATTTGGAGGCCTGAGGCCCTCCCTGCTGCTGGAAATGTGTTTGCATGGGCTGGGCTTATCTTTGAAAGGAGTAAGGAAGATCTTCCCAGGAGACACATTCATTTCAATGTCCCTGGGCTGAGCACGCGGTAAACAGTAAATTCATACATACTGAATTAAAGGTTCTTTCTCGTTCCTTCGCCAGTCTTCAGCATAGCCTGCTAAGAGCACAGACTAGAGTGGGGTGCTCTGTCTGCCTCTGCTCCGTCCTTCCTAGGTGTGTCGTCTCATGAGGCAGTCTCTCTCTGCCTTAGTTTTCTCATTTGTTAAATGTGAGTAATACCTTATAGGCTGTTATGAGGATTGGATGAGTTAGCATAAATCAAATGCTTAGAATAGTCACTGACACCCTGTGAATTCTTCATCACTTTAGTCATTATTATTACCTTCACCACTGAAATAAAAATCCATTTAATTCTGGTGAATAACCAAGCAAGAGAGCTACCCGATTTGGAGAAAGACCTTTGGATCTAATCCCACAATGCTGTACCCTAACACCTAGAGCCTGGCACATAGTAGGTACTTGGAAAATATTTGTTATTGTTGATTGGGTAGAGTTGGGTTGCTGGTGCAGGGTGGGGGGAAGACAGGACAGCCCAGAGTCCTTTAGGGAATTGCCTGACTTCCGGAAAATGGGGGAAGAGATGGGAGAAAGTGTGTAGACTTGGGCCCCAGGCACAGCTGAGATTCTGGGGCAACAGACTCAGGATTGATCAGTGTGGAGAGCAGGAGAGTGAGGGATGAGAATGACCCTCACTGTGGCCAGCTTGATTCTTGGATAGGTGGACATTGGAGTTTGGGTCTTTACTGTGGAGAGGATGGATATAGTAGGTCAATATTTCTGATTATCACAAGTCTTTTCTCTAACATAGGAATGAACATACCCAAAGATATTTCCTGATTTTCTAAGTCATATATTTGTTAGTAAGAATCAAATGAGGCTCATTCTGTGAAAGTGCTTAATCAACTGTAAATTGCCGGGGAAATATTATGACTGGTATAATTTTCTATCTTATTGAAACCTCGGTTCTCTAACATGTCCTCAACTTTTCCATCTCAGGGACATTTGCATTTTCAGAGAAAGTCTGGGGAAAAAAGGCTTGATTAAGTCAAAGGAATGAATAGTGATTACAGCAATTCCAGAAAGGCACTTCTACTCAAGAAAGCCTTTGGGACAGAATACTGGGACCACCAGTCCCGGAGGGAAGAGCAGAAGAGGGGCCCTCAATAGAGGGGCTGCAACATGCTTCTAATTTACTGCTAACTCCCACTGTTCTGTTCCTTCTTCTTCTTTTTTTAGACCTTTTTAATTTGTAAAGTGTCACAGAGTGTCAGGGCAGGAACTCTCTCTTGTGAGGCTAAGCTGAAGGTGAGGGCAGGAGTTAGCCTGGGGTGGGGGGGTTGGAGGGGAGCGAGGAGACTTCTGTTCCCAGGGAGTACAATGCTGGTGGCTTTCATATAACTCTCATAAATAAATTGAAAATACCGTATCGTGGTAATATTGAATCCACCTGTACACATACAAACCCCCTCCATTGGAACCCTACTGGGAAATACTCTCCTTTGAATTCTTTCTAGTGCACGTAAACTGATTTTTTTCAATATTGATCAACCCATATGCTTCACATCCTTTATAGAAGGAAGCAGCCCCTCCTCTCTTGGAAGATGGGGTGTCGTCCTTTATTACCAAATGGTTGTGAGAAATAAGTTTGATTTCTCCTTCTCACAATTTAGTGAGAAATGAGGGGAATGAAGTAAGGAGGGTTATAATCAGGCAGGCAACACAGTTCTAGGGAGAAATAATTGCCTAGCTGCGATCGAGGAGCTGTCGGACTAGAAAGATGAAAAGAGTGAGGGAATTCACGTGCTTCCACGTGGGTGAGGTACCACAGTGTTTATCCTTACACAGAAGTAAATGTTTCCCACCTTCCTCCTCCTTTTTATCCACTCCAGCACGACCTGACCAGGGGAATTGTGTTTTTGCACAGTTTTCCTCTCGGCTCCCCACTCGTACGTGCTGATTAAGTAATGTGTGCATTTGCTTAAAAATATTAATTGAGCAGCGTTCGGTTTTAGAGCATGGCTTTTCATAGCAGCCAAGTGTGTGGCTTCTACTAGAAAATTGCCCCCAAACAAAAGGCCTCCTTCCTCTCTGAACTCAATTTTAAGGAGTTCCATTCAAACGGTTGTTAGGAAGTAAACTCCTTTTGTAGAAGCCCCGGGAAGATGTGGGATGATGATGGCACGGCAGCTTGGAATGATGTGGCTGGGGGACAGGATAAAGTCCAAATGACGAAGTCACACTACCGAGAAAGCTGCTGAGGACAAATGTGAGAGCAATGTGAAGGAAACGGAAGGAAGGGTGAGGTCCAGCCTGTGTGGAAGTTGGGGCACAGGTGCAAATAGCACTTGACTCATCAATTCTTAGGCATCTCGAACTTAAGCAGGGCTCTTCGTAGGGTACAGACATGAGGCGGGCTGCTGGGGCTCTTTTGGCATGAGTGTGTCCTACCCTTCTCCTAGCCACACTACATAGAGAATGACAATGGTATGTCATCTGAGGTCAGCTGTGCCTGCGCCAGGGGTCTGGCCATGTGATGCTTGCCCTTCAGCCCCCGGTCAGCAGCCCTGGAGATTTTGGGGGGAATGATATCTCCTGGCACACTGGGGACCTATTTGCAGCATGCTGGGTGGAACGCTCTGGTTTGAGGAACCTACTTGTATTCTTCAGGAGAGCAAGAATTGAGCCACAAGCTTTACTGAAGAATAGTGCCTTGTAGTCAAGGATAAGGACAGTCATGAGCACAGCATTGGTTCTGCAGGACTCCCTCCAGTTCAGGCCACCACCAGTCAAACGATACTTATGAGCGCCTCCTAAGTGCCATGCTCTGTGCCCTGGACAGAGAGCTCCACTGAATAGTGAAGGTGGGGAGGAAAGGTGAGAGGGCTTCTGCTGCTTCGGTGAGTCAGGACACTGGGCCCAGCTGTGATGGGTGGCAGGCATTGGTACTTCTGTCACTCTGGCATCTGGAGCAGCATCACAGGACTGGTGCTCTAGACTCAGAGGAAGCAGCAAAGGGAGGCAGTGACCTTAGCCAATGCTGAAAGCTGTTTTTCCACCCTGTCTCTGGAGACTTGGTGCTTTGGCAGCACTTTTGAGCTTCAGAGACCTCAGCTAATGCCCAATGTAATGTTATGTGGAGATGGGGCTTTGTGAGGGGGTGATGAGGGTTAGATGAGGTTGTGAGGGTGCGACCCTGGGCTGATGGGATCAGTGGCCTTAGAAGCAGAGACTCCAGAGCTTGCTCTCTCTCTCCCCACAGGTGCCAGAGAAAGGTCACTTGGGCACCCAGGGAGTGAGGCAGCTGCCTACAAGCCAAGAGATAAGGCCTCAGCATGAAACCTACCTTGGCGACACCTTGATCTTAGACTTCCTTATCTCTAGAAAGAAAATAAATTTGTTTGTAAGTCATTCAGTCTATGGTATTTTGCTATAATAGTTTGAGGAGACAAATATAGTTGCCAAAGCTTGCTGTCATTCTAGTTTTGATGCACAGTCTAAAAAACACACACATATGTTTGAAAGCAAAGCAGCAAGTGTTCTTTAAGCCACATTAGTCCCCGCAGACAGGAAGTGCGGAGGGAGCAGCAGCCTCTTTTGGGGTCTCCGCCAAACTTTATGCTGTATCCTTACAGATCGTACCGCTTAGTTCCCACAACAATGTCGTCTCCATTTTACAGAAGAGGAAACTCAGCTTCGCAGAATAATTTCCTAATAGGTACAATGTCCAGATTTAAAGCCCAGTTGTTTGATTTACAGTCAAGTCCCATTCTCTTAAGCCGGCCTAGGAAGTAGAAAGGGCTGGTCTTGCATCCAAGATCTGTCTAAATCTCAATTTCATACTCTGCAGTCTATCACTCTAATTCTCTGTGCTCTGGGAGGACAGTTTGTTTTTCAACTATTTTAAATATTTTATTCTTAAAAGAATTATATTTCACCCATAAAAATATGTACCCATGTGTTATTGGAAAGTAAGACCTACATTTTCAAGAGTTGGCACAAATGTCTCTCATGCATCTTTAATGAAACTTTGGTTTGCATCATTTTTATAGGGAAGAAAGCGTCTTGACAATGTGTTGGGATGAGTGCATTGAGCTTCCCATTGCTTCACTTTCTTCCAACAAGATTCCATTCCTGGAGGGCTAGAGATGAGGGCTAGAGAGGGCACATGTCGGGAAAGGAAAGGAAGAATGCAAAACAGATGGCCCGGTCAAATGCATTTCTTGGGCCTAATAGCTGGTGAATTTGGCTGGAATTGAATATGAAAGTGAACAATCTTGACCAGAATTTAAAAGAAGCAATTTGAAGGGTGCTTGGGGAAGATTATCTTCATGATCATCATCAACACTGACATCTACTGAGATTTTAACAGCACGTTAAGCACTTATGTAGATTATCACATCTAATCTTCACAACAGCTCTACCAAGTAGATACTGTTAATACCCCCATTTAACAGGTGAGGAAACTGAGGTTTAGAGATATTGTTTTCCCTAGGTCACTGGATACTTAACTGTGAGCAATAAGAATTTTGATTTTGTTGAGTGTTGCCTACATGGAGGGTGATAGTGGTGTTATGCTGTGTTGGGGCAGTTTGCTCTTGATTCAGTAAGAAAGATAATACTAGTGAAGTTGGGGGCAGGAGGTGATGTATTTACAGCCTTGTTTTAGGACAATTAGCTGGCACCACATAGGAGCACTGGTGGTCTGAAGGCAAGTTAGGAGGGTCCTGCAAGGTTCAGGGAAGAGAAGATGAGTTTGAACAGAGTGGTGGCAAGAGGCCTGGGAATGAGGGATGGATACAAGAGATCTTGTCAAAGGAAGAGGAAGATCTGGTCTCTGGATGAATGCTGAAGTGTAAGGACTCTCAGCTGATTTTAGGATTTCAGACTTGGGCAAGGGAAGAATGATGACACCTTGAACAGAGGTGGGAAGTGAGAAGGTAGAGCTCATTTGGTTGAGAGAAGAGGGGCAGAGTGTGGGCATCTTGGGCTTGATCTCACCAGAGAATCTCTGGGCAAACTGACAGAGCAAGCTGGCAAGAGGTCAGGTTTAGGGGTAAAAATATGGCCAATAGTTGTAGTGCAATGCTAATGGCAACCTTGGTTAAGTGCCTTTAACCTAGGCACTTAAAGCCATGGTATCCAGCCTGGAACCTTGCCTTTGGGGCTTAGATGCTCATCTTGCCCCTCTATCTCAGGTCTGTGTGCTAGTCATGTGAAACTTGGTGTGGGTTGGGAAAACAAGCTCCTTCCACAAGACACTTTTCTCTCCTATCTTTTAGAAGTTTGTGGAGGCTCGGCGCCTGTGGCTCAAGCGGCTAAGGCACCAGCCACATACACCTAAGGTGGTGGGTTTGAATCCCCAGCCCGGGCCCGCCAAACAACAATGATGGCTGCAACCAAAAAATGGCCAGGCATTGTGGTAGGCGCCTGTAGTCCCAGCTACTTGGGAGGCTGAGGCAGGAGACTTGCTTGAGCCCAGGAGTTGGAGGTTGCTGTGAGCCTGATGCCATGGCACTCTACCCAGGGGGATGGCTTGAGGCTCCGTCTCAAAAAAAAAAAAAGAAGTTTGTCGAAATAACTGTGCAAATCTACAATGACTACTCTGGACTTGTGTGGTACACACAAAAGGTACCAGCATGGTCGTCTTGACTTAGTTCTCAGGGTCCTGATTTTTTTTTTTTTTTTTTTTTTTGAGATAAGGTTTCACTCTGTCTCCCTGGGTAGAGTGCTGTGACATCATCATAGTTTATAGCAACCTCAAACTCTTGGGCTCAGGTGATCCTCTCGCCTCAGTTTTTAATTATTAGTAGAGACTGGGTCTTGCTCTTGCTCAGGCTGGTCTGTAACTCCTACGCTCAAGCAATCCACTCACATTGGTCTCCCAGAGTGCTAGGATTACAGGTGTAAGCCACCATGCCTGGGCTCAGGGTCCTGAGTTTTGATTTTAAGCATTCATTTCCCCCTCTAAGCTTTTCTAGCTGTCCTGGCTCTGGACTGGGTACTTCTCCACCAAATTAATACATGCCCCGTACATCAAGCTCTGCAGCTGCTGCTGCACCTCCCTGGGACCTGCAGCCTCACGCTGTCTGAGGTCCTGGGGGAGAGGAGGAAGGTTGAGGTAGCAGAAAGATACCCAGTCTCAGGACTTTAGGGATCACCACCATTATAGGTGGAAGAGACAACTAACAAGAACTCAGATTTGGAATGATCCAGAGTCCTAGTCTTTGACTCAGAGCCCAGGACTTGTTCCATTGGCCTAGGCCTCCTGCTCTGTATAACTCCAGAGCAGCAGGGCTTGATCGTAAAAGCAACCTTAATGTCTGATAAAATGCAAAGCTGTATTTGTGTGTATAAATGTGTTTATTCTGTAATAACTCTATTGTATAATGTACCTAACTGATGTCAAACTAAACTGAAATTTCTCAGTAGGTTTTCTGCCCCCCAAGGGTGGTTCTTTTTCTGCCATTCCATGCTCAGATGTCTTTTTTTGTCTATAAGTGCAAGTTTTTATGGGCTTAATTGTAGGCATCTGTGGACCGAGTACTACATCTAATTAATTGGCTTTTATAGCACTTAGCATGATGAAGAAGGCAGATAAATGCTTATAAGGGGTACTGGTGATCCTGTTATCTCCCTGGGAAAAGGCTAGGTAGCCTTAAACAGCTATTTGCTAAGTTGCAAGTCAATGGTAAGAATGGGAACCCATAGGGTAGGAGGGGGACAGGAGGTGGATGGGAGTGGCAAGTTCTGTCTCAGGAAAAGCCATATAATAATAGCAACTCCTTTATTGTAGAAATTGATTGGGAACACAATAGTTAATTTAATACTGGTATGTACTAATATACATATGTTGGCAAATTTCTGAAAGTTTCTTTCTGTTAAATCTAAATTTGGTTCATTGTAAATTATCAAGAACACCAAAGACACCTTGAAAGGTCATCAAATTGTCAAGTAGAGGAGCTTTCCAGAAACAAAAATATTGGCTTGGCGCCTGTAGTGCAGTGGTTAGGGCACTGGCCACATACACTGGGGCTGATGGGTTTGAAACTGGCCCGGGCCTGCTAAACAACAATGACAACTACAAAAACAACAACAATAAAAAAAAAAATAGCCGGTTGTTATGGTGAATGCCTGTAGTTCCAGCTACTTGGGAGGCTGAGGCAAGAGAATTGCTTAAGCCCAAAAGTTTGAGGTTGCTGTGAGCTGTGATGCCACGGTATTCTACTGAGGGTTACAAAGTGAGAGTCTGTCTGGAAAAAAAAAAAAAGCAAAAAAATTTTGAGACTAAGAAATTGATTGCTCTTCTTGTAAAATAATAGTGATTGTGCTGATTGGAAGAAGCCAGTATTCTGAGGATTTAGGAAATTAATTCATACCATTCTTCCTTTATTTGCTGAGTTTAATGACATGTCACAGCACATCAATTCCTTATGACCCCATGACTCTAAGTGTTTATGATCAAGGTGATAAGTGAAATATCCTGTGTTATGTCTTATTATAGGTGGTAGTCTAAGCATTCAGTTTGTGCATTTCTGATATTTTTTTGCCTTTGTTTTTCATAAGTCATAAAATGCCTTTTCGTGTTTAATCAGGGCATACAACAATGGGTAGTCAAGTGAGTGGATATTATAATAAACACTTTGTAAGCTGTAAAGCTCTGAAATATCATATTAAGGGGTTGCAAAAGGAAAACTGGCATCAGTAGGATAGTTATTTCACAGTCATATGTAAATCTACTTGTAACACTGGGCTTTCCTCAACTGATTTCTCAATCACCTTTTTGAATATTATTCCTTGGCATACGTTCTCTGAACATGCTTCGTTTCAGTCCAAGATCCTTGGCTCAGTGATTCTTAATCCTTTTTTTGAAGAGTCATATACTCGAGAAGTTTACGAAAGCCATAGACAATTCCCCCAGAAAAGGTCTGCATATAATTTTGGGAAGTTCAAGGTATGGGCAAGAAGCTAAAAATCTTGATTATTTCATCTTGAGAACTTAAACTGGCAACCACGCTCTTCTCTGTCTTTCCTTCCTGGAACCAGGTCATTCTGTCATACCCAACAATGCACATAGCAGGGAGCAGGGGCACAGCTGGTGGGAGTTGACCAGCCCAGAGAAAATGGGGCTCCTCTGACTCTGCCGCTAGCATATTGTGCTAATGGAGGCAAGATCCTAAATTTGATCCAAGCCTAAGTTAAGTCATGAATTCATGTAACAAATAGCACTTGAGCCCACACTATATACTGGCTCTAAGACAGGTCTGTAAGTTGGTAATGACTAAGACGACGTGGTCCCTGTCCTCAAAGGACTCAAGTCTAGTGTAGATCAGTTTAGAAATAAACAGTAAAATACAAGGTCTTGGCTCTGTTACAAGGCCAGATAACATCGTGAGTCCTGAGTCACCTCACAGATGAACAGTTTCTCCTAAAGGGAAATAGTTGACAAAATTGCACAGGAGAACACCTCGGAACCCAAGGCATCTTTTCGTTGGCTTAACTTTGTTGGTGATAAGGCTGCATAAATTAACACTCACTGCTGTAACAGAAAGTCAGAAATCCCACCCGCTTAGTGCAAGAGAAATTCGTCTCTGCCTCACAAAGCAGTCCAATGACCTTTCAGTATACAGTCTACCCTCTGTATCTGTGGGTTCAATCAAGCATAAGTTGAAAATATTTAGGGAAAAACCCAATTAAAAATACAACAATAAAGATAATATAAATAAAAAGAACAATACAGTATAATAACTATTTACATGGCATTTGCATTGTATTAGATGGTATAAGTAACCTAAAGATTATTTAAAGTATAGAGGAGGATTGCCTAACAGGAGTCCTCAAACTACAGCCCGCTGGCCACATGCGGCCCACTGAGGACATTTATCCCACCATCCCACATTTATGCCCACCAAGCGTTTTTGCCGGCGCTGCCTGTCCTGCTTAGCAGCCGACTTGTCCCGGGCTGCAGTCCGGCCCTCCAATGGTCTGAGGGACAGTGAACTGGCCCCCTGTTTAAAAAGTTTGAGGACCCCTGGCCTAGGTTATATGCAGCTATGACACCATTTTAAATAAGGGACTAGAGCATATGAGGATATCGGTTCCTCAGGGATAGTGGAACCAATCCTCCCTAGACATCAAAGGACTATGCAGTGATTTAGGGATCCAGGCTCCATCTCTCTTCCTGCTCTGCCATCTTAAGCTGAGGCAGGGCAGGGGAACGGCAGGGTGGAGAGGCCTCATTTTGACTTGTAAATGAATGGCCCCTGTCACCTCTGCTCACCTATTGGTAGGAAATGGTCACACAGAGGTCCCAGATGCAGGAGCTGCTGGGAAAGGCAGTCTTTGGCTGGGGAGCTGCTCCTCCAATTTCACTGCGCTGGACAATAAACTGTCTCTGCCACACAGCTGAGAAGGCACCAGGGGTCCCCAGCTTCCTCCTTTCTGCCTGCCTGGTGGTCACCCCTGTGTTCTGAGAGGAGAAATCTTTACACAACAGGCTTTGCTCAGAGGTTACTGGAGGCTTCGGGTGGGAATGGGTGGGAAGAGAGGGGCTCTGACCTTTGTCAGGTCTGCCTCTGTCCTGCTCTCCGGAGCGAGCGCACCCCTCTTCCCAGCCTCCCTCTGCTGTCCCTTTTCCCTTCCCCAACTGGAGTCACTGACACATTTACAGGGCGCCCATTCAAGGCCCCCTGACCCATTGGCTCATGTTTTGGAAGGTTTTTGCTAGAGGGTGACTAGGCAGAGAAGGGACCTTTCATCAAGGCAGCTTCCTCCCGGGCTGTGTTTGCGGAGGGGGGCGGGAGGGGGCGGCCTGCTCTCCGGGCTCTGGAGCAGCTCCAGGAATCAATCAAACCAGACAAAGGCCATCGAGCTGGGCCGCAGAGGTGTCCTCCCTCGGTGACGTCAGAAGCCTGCCATTGCCATGGCAACTTCACCTGATCCGAAAGCCTTGGGCGCGCACGCGGATTTCAGGGCTCTGCTCTCTAATGAGGAAGAGCTAAAAATGAATCTCACTGTCCCCAAAGAGCAACCCAATCATGAGGAGATACTACCCAGGACTCAGGCATCTGTGGGTGGAGACACCCGAGGGAGCGGAGGATGTTGGAATGACCTGAAGGACGAGTAGGGGACCAAGAATTCCTTCTTTTCACATAAAACCTTTGTGTTCTAGGAAAAGGAAACTGCTGGGCCGCCCTCTAACAGGACTCTTCACTTGCACTTGTTTCACTGGAAAGGTCTCATTGAATTACATGGCCTATTACTCGAGATCCCTGGGCCAGGACCGGAGGGTTCTGGGAACACCACCGAGGTGGGCACTGCTAGGTGCAGGGTGGTAGAGGAGGGAACAGCCCCCACTCAAAGCCCCCAGACGCTCGTCTACCCACCTCCACAAATGTGCCCTTTTGCTTCCTGAGCTCTCGTTCTGCGCAGCATTGATTTGGCATATAGCCAAGGAGCAGGACCTAAGCACTAGTGAGTGAGGAGGACACAGAATCGCTTTAGTGGCCTAACACCCGGACCTTTTGCATTATGCTGACCCAGGGGATCTTCCACTTATCTTCCACTTCCCGGTTAGTTGATCTTGACACAATTAATTGACAACATTGAGCTTTGGGATCTTTGTAAAATGATAGCAGTATATGCGTCATGGGGTTTTAATGATGTAATGTATGTGAAGTGCTTAGCGCACTGTCTGGCACACAATAGGTACTCAAACAAATGGTGGTTATTCCTCCTATGTAGAATACCTCTTAATGTGTTCCTAGTCCAGAGCTGCCATTTGCACACCCTAAGCCTTT
Organism: Otolemur garnettii; assembly: GCF_000181295.1. Taxonomy (NCBI): domain Eukaryota; kingdom Metazoa; phylum Chordata; class Mammalia; order Primates; family Galagidae; genus Otolemur; species Otolemur garnettii. The sequence goes on along the minus strand of NW_003852411.1, from coordinate 23,781,033 downwards.
GCAGACATTAGAAAAAAGATCTCTGCTGGCAGACAAAATCAACGCACTTGTGCAGGCTCCCAGATGCTTATGGCTTGGCAAATGGAGCATGTTACCAAGAGCAGCCCTGGCCCTGGCCTATTTTGTTAGTATTTCACCAGTGTTCCTGGATGGGAGCTTGGAAGGGTTAAATCTTTTTTTTTTTTTTT
>NW_003852411.1:23771678-23780694 GCF_000181295.1 Otolemur garnettii | reverse complement strand
TTTTTTTTTTTTTTTTGGTTGCAGCCGTCATTGTTGTTTGGCGGGTCCGGGCTGGGGATTCGAACCCTCCACCTCAGGTGTACGTGGCTGGCGCCTTAGCCGGTTGAGCCACAGGTGCCGAGCCGGAAGAGTTAAATCTAAGAGAAACATTAAAAGAAAATCTGGATTAGGTTTCTAAATCTCTTTAAACACAGGAAATGAGGTATCACTTCAGCACTGCTGGGCTCTGCTCCCTTCCAGTGATTGCCCTGTCTGTTCCAAGCTGTAGGCAGCAAAGGTAGTTAGGCTTTCTTTCTTCCTTCTTGTTGTTATTGCTTTTTTAGATTATCCAGGTAAGCTGGCCGTGGATAACTTTTTACAGGTGATGTACAATTTAGAAGAGTTTGATGCTGGTTCTGAAGCCCCCTGCTCAATGCCGGCTTCTTGAGGCTGTTTTTTGCACTGGGGTGTGGCTGTGATCAGCATTAGAGTCATTTGCTCAGTATGCATTTGCAGGGCAACTATCATACACCACAGCTCAGGCTGAACTCTGGGATATAGTATTTTGGATATAGTCCCTATTCCTACGGTGCTTGCATTCCAGTAGGGGGAGCAAAAAAAACTGAGTGGTCATTTGGTCGTGTATGTTGATATGCCTGGTAATCTTTGACTGAGTGCTAGACATTTTATATGAGCAGTTATAAAAGCTCTCACTGATAGTAACTTCCTCCAAAGAGAATTTGTTTTTGCTTCTGGCAGACTGTTATACTAGGGGCATACCACCTTATCCTGTTTGGGATTGAGATGATTCAGGGCTGTGTTTCAATTTTGTTAGGACTTACCTATTTGTTTTTCACCTTCACTTTTTGGAGACAGCCCTTCAAAGCTGTGCTTGCTCTTCAAATATGTTCATGTTTTAATGTTCAGAATATGAATTTTGAGGTTATATGGCAAAGGAAAATTAAAGTTGGTGATGGAATTAAAATTGTTAATCAGCTGACCTTAAAATAGGGAGATTAATATAGGATTTTCTGGGAGGTCTCAATCAATCATGATTATCCTTAAAAGCAGAAGAGGGAGGCAGAAGAGGAGGGCAAAGTGATGAACTATGAGAACTCCATCTTCTCTTGCTGGCTTTGAAGATGAAAGAGGAAGGGCACAAGCTAAGGAATATGGGTATATTCCTTGGAAAAGGTGAGGAAGGGGCTTTCCTAGTAGAGCCTACAGCAGGAATGCTGACACCTTAATCTGAGTTCAGTGAAACTCTTCTCAGAATTTTAAACTATAGAGCTGTAAGATCATATATTTGTGTAGTTTTAAGCCATCAAATCTGTGGTTATTTGTTGCAGTTGGGAACTGATACAAGGGGTCCCAGCTGAAAGTCTTGAGTGCTTCCCAGAGGGTCCTCTTGGTGCTCCTGAACTTCTTTCTTGTTTTCATGGCTCTGTGAGACTGCTAAAATCTTTCCCTCTTATTTAATAGTTTCTGCTTGATGTTTACAAATCAGCAACTATCTGAAGAGCAAGAGATGTTAAGGATTCAGAATCACTTCCCTATACTTTCTGTCTCTTAGAGATCTGCTCTCTCAGGCTTGGGCTACTTTGGTAGCCCTGAGCCCAAATTTATGTCTCTCCTGCCATGTGACACTTAACCAGCTTCTCCACAGGCAGCCTAATGCTGCTTATAAATTAGCAGATACATATGGCAATAAATAAATGGTGGCTATTGTGTCACTATGTCATTCATAGTTTAGGAAATCCTGGCTCAGCCTGGTCTGGGCAAGTCATTGCTCTTCTTGGGACCTCTTTTTCTTCATCAGTGTAATGAAGGTTTCAGAGGAGATGACATCCAGGCTGTTTTCCAGATCTTGCTATCTCTAATTCGGAAGTCAACTTTGTATATAGGACAGCACTGTGTGGGTTGGCTTTGTAGGGTCTATGAGGTAGGGTCCCTTTGGAGAAAAGAGAGCTCCCATATACTGTTAGTAAGAGTGTAGACTGGTACAGCCATTGTGAAAAATGGTGTGGAGGTTTCTAAAGAATTTAAAAGTTGACCCATCAATCCCTCTTTGGGGTATATTCTCTAGGAGATAAAATCACAACCTTGCAAAGATGTCTGCACTCCTCTGTTTATTAAAGCATTATTCATAATGGCCAAGATATAGAACCAGTCTCAGTGTTCACAATGGATGAATGGATAAAGAAACACACACACACACACACTCTCTCTCTCTCATACAACAGAATATTATTATACTATTCAACCCTAAGAAAGAATGAGATCTTGCTATTTTGCCATGACATGGATGAGCTCGAAGGACATTTTAATTGAAATAAGCCAGAAACAGAAGTAAAAACGTTCCATGATCTCACTTTCCTGAGAAATCTAAAAAATAAATTCAGGTATGCGGAGACAGAGAACACAACAGTGCTTGCCGGAGTCAGGTGGGAGACGTTGATCAGAGGGCACAAAGTAGCAGATAAATGGGATAAACACGTCTAGAGGCTTAATGTACAACATGAGGACTAGAGATCATAAAATTGTACTGCATATGGGATTCATGTTAAATGAGTAGATTTTAGTTGTTCTTGTCATGATAGCAAAAGAAAGGGTAATTGTGTGAGATGATGGATATGTTAATTTCTTCACTGCGCTAACCTTTTCACTAGATTTATTCTATCACGTCCAGTTGTTTACTTTAAATATACACAATAAAATTTATTTAAAGGTGAAAAAAAGAAAGGTGGATTCCTTGCCCAAAAAGTGCTTCCAGTAGAAAAAATATACCCAGTGGTATATTATCCAATGATGAGAAAATACGGAGCAGGCAGAGAGAAAAGATTTCAGTTTGGGGCCTAATGAAACAACACAGCTGAATGTTATGAGCTCTTGTGTCTAGAAAAATAACAACTGAAAGCCTCAATACTTTCTTGTCAGCACAGTTTGGTTAATTAATCCACGATTAATCAGGAAAGTTAATTGAATTCACAGAATTTAACGAACTAACATGGTGATGGATCTAGGATCCCGATGGAGTTGCAAGCTGTCTGACGTTGGTTATTTGCACAAGCTGTGATTCTGACCTGACAATTGAGTTTTTTTGTAAGCAGTGTGGCAATTAAAATGCATGGCAGTCGGTTCCAGATTAAATAGGATGGAATTAGGTGGTATTTTGCAGGCTCTGCAGTTCAGTTTATTTTCTGGGAAGAGAATCAAGAAAGAAGAAAAAAAAAAAAGCAATAAAAGCCCTAGATTAGATGAGCTTTGGAAAAGCAAGGACTCTCCAGGGAATTCTAGCTGTCATTTGTCTTTGCCTCCCCAGTGCTGTGGGTCAGTGCTTGGCAAGGAGTAGAGGATTAGCTAGCTGAAGGAACCATGAATAAATAAATGATTCCTCTATCCGTCTCTGGGACATGTGTTCAATAAACTACCTTGTTCCAGGCCCTGAGATAGGTATTGACACTAAAATGTGACAACAAGCCCCAGTCCCTGCCTGGGGGAGTTCCCAGCCTAGTCAGGGTGGCTGTCCCCCAACAAGCAATTTCACAAGATGTTTTTTTTTTTTTTTTGACACCTAGTTTCACTCTGTCACCCTCCGTAGAGTGCCTGGGTGTCACAGCCCACAGCAGCCTCCAGCTCCTGGGCTTAAGCGATTCTCTTGCCTCAGCCTCCCAAGTAGGTGGGACTACAGAGGCCTGCCACAATGCTCAGCTATTTTTTTTTTTTTGTAGTTGTCATTGTTGTGTGGCAGACCCTGACCAGGTGGAACCTGTCAGTCCCAGTGTATGTGGCTGGTGCCCTAGCCACTGAGCTATAGGAGCCAAGCTCAATTTCACACAATTTGATGTAGTAAAACAGATCAGTGACAAGAATGGGAAGGGCTGGTGGAACTCAGGAAAGGCAGAGAGAAGAGTCTGAGGGAGTTTGGAGGCTTTCACAGATGAACAGATGTTGCCAGGAAGAGGCTGGGGGAACCACATTCCATGGAGAGGGCTGGCTGTGTGAGAGGTGGAGAGGAATGAAAGCTGGGAGCCTCTGACCACTGATGAGTGCCTTCCTGCAGCTGGAATGCATGAGAGGGAGCAGAGGATGGGGCTGCAAGGGGTTGGAGAGAGGTTTGGAGAAGGAGTGAGAATACCAGTTTAGGGACCCTTCATTTTATTTGGATCTAGTGGGGAGACTGTAAAGGATTTTCTGTATGTGAACAACTGTGTCAGCTACGTGTTGTAGGAAGAATTCCTGTAAGCGGTTGGCACTTATGTTGCAGGGGAGAGAGGCTCATGGCAGAGATTCTGGCCAAGAGTTGGTATTGACAGGCACAGTGAGAGGGCTGCAGGGGCAGAGGGAGGGCAAAAGTGCTGGCCAGGTTCATTTTTCTGAGCATCCTTTAGTCTGAAAATGGGAAAAATTAATGTCTGGTTCACGGGGTCATTTTATGGTTTTGATGAGAAATTGCATGCAGAAGTCTGAGCATATATTTTCTGGCACATAATAAACACTTGGTAAATATTAGCTGTTTATGATTCACCTGGAGGATATTATAGCACCCTGGCTAAGGCAGCAGCAGCGGGGATGGAGCGCAGGGAAAGACAAGGAGAGACATGAGGAGGCCCCTGCAGTGCTGAGTCATGCCCTTTCCCCCAGAGCTGAAGGCTGGTTTCCATTGCTTGCTGCTGCAGAGTCTGTTCTGCTGGTTTCCTTACAAAGCTCAGATGCCTCAGGCCATCCTGGACTCCCAGGGAGAGCCCCCCAAACTAAGTTAGTTACCAGCAAGAGTGACCCTGTGCTCGTCAGGGGCAGCTGCACTGAGCATCGGCTCACTGGGCCTGTTCTGGCAGGACCCCAGACACCTTCTACCTCTGTGCTGTGGGACACATCAGCGCTGCTTTCCAGGGCAGCAGAGCCACGAGGGCCCTCAGTGCAGAGGGCAGATGTGATCCACCTTGATGCCATCTACATGGGGAAGGAGGCTCAGGCGTGCAGAGCAGCTTCTGGAAGCTCCTGTGAGTGTTGCTCACCAGGGGACAATGGAAGGACCCCTTGAAGGACCTCTGCCCTTTATTTTTTGATCTGAAGTCCCACCAGTAGGAACCTAACTGCTTGGATTTAAAAGCTCTTTGTTTCCCGTGGAGCGCAAACACCCCAGAGCAGAGGTAGGATCCTTGAGGGAAGGGATAGGCCTTAATAGAAATGATAATTCTAATGGAACAGCCCGTGTTTAAGGGGACCTGTTTAGTATCACTAAACACTGTGACAGTCATCTTCTATTCATCGCCTTCTTTAATTGTTCTGACGCAGAGACTCAGAATGCATCTTTGAGAGCACCATGACACAGAGGATGAGAACCAGGCTGAGAGTGAGAGCAGGAGTGAGGGAGAGGGGGCTGGTGGGTGGGGGGTGTCCCTGGAAGGGAGAGAATGGGAAGAATGACAGGTAGAGGACACTCTGAATTCTGGCTGGGACTGCCCTCAAAATCATTGAATTTACACGTTTACACTCCCCCCTCCCACCCCCCGGGTTCTGTCAGCTCTTATCTTAGTTTGGAGGCACGGAAATGACCTTGGGCCTCCTAAAGAGGGCTAGGTGAGAGTTAAGGACTCTAGAAAGGACTGCCTAAGAGATTCAGCTTTGTCCACATTTCTCCAGCTGTCATAAGAGAAAGCAAAAAAGGGGCCAGCTTTGCCTCCTTCATGCAAGGCCCAGGGCATGGCACTCAGTAGGTGCTCGATAGAGGTTGTTGGAGGAATGCCACCTACGGAGGAGTCCCTGCTGGAAGCCGGGCTTGCTCACCTGAGAGCCTGCACACCCCTCTGACTGCTCTCCCTGTTTCCAGTGATAAAGGAACTACAGGGTCATTGTTTATGCATTCAGGAGGGACCAGATGAACAAAAACGCCATCGAGCTGCATTGTTTATTAATGATTGCTTATCCAGCTCGCCTGAGCCATTTAAAATTTTAATCCTAAATTCTAGTTTCCTATTGGGAAGTGAGCAGAGAAGACAAGATGGAAAAAGCATCTGACCTGAGGGGGCGCGCCCTGGGGACACAAGTAACTCAGATACAGGGTCAGAGTGGCTTGGCAGTCTCCGAGGATGTGTGAAACTGTTAAGGTAAAATTTACAGCTCCAAAATGACATCAGAGAAAGTGCTAGAGTTTTTGGCTGCCAGGGTTGGGTTTGAACGCACCACCTCCGGTATATGGGGCCGGAGCCCTACATATTCCATGCTGCTGACTGAGTCATTTTCTGGAAATTCAATTTCCAAATTGATCATGTCCCTCTCCTCCAGTGGATTTTCCTGTACATTCTCCCGGGTAAAGCCTTTCAAGTTCTGGCTTTTAGCTGGGCTCAGTAGCTCAATCCTGTAATCCTAGCATTCTGGGGGGTGGAGGTGGGAGGATGCCTTGAGCTCAGGAGTTTATGACCAGCCTGAGGAAGAGCGGGACCCCAATTTCTACTCAAAGTAGAAAAAGTAGCCAGGTGTTGTGGTGGGCGCCTGTAGTTCCACCTACTTTGGGAGGCTGAGGTGAGAGGATTGCTTGAGCCCAAGAGTTTGAAGTTGCTGTGAGCTATGATGATGCCACGGCACTCTACCCTTGGCAACGAGTAAGACTCTGTCTCAAAAAAAGAAAAGGGAATGAACAAATTTATTTGTACATTTTAATATTGAAAAATGGAATAACTTGAGAATATTTTTACTCCTTATAAGACCACTATTTACCATTCTCATGCTTTTCACAGACTAGATAATGGTGTACCTAATTTGTTACCCTAAGAAAGTAGCAAAGAGTATTGTCCAAGTTGTGAGTTAACGATAAATAACTAAAGAATACATTAGCAAGCTAGGTTTTCTGTGGTCTGTGCTAATCCTCAGATACATGTTTCTATGCAAAGCTGGATTAATATCAAACTGAATTTTCAATTGATCTATCAAAAATCTTTTCTTAAGCTCAGGTGAACAATTGGTACAATCATTGAAAGAAGCAAATTGTTCATAGGCCTTAATACGGTTTCACGTATGATTACTAGAATTGATGTAGTGACTTATTCCTGAAAAAATAACTATAACCATCATTTTGCTCACATAATTGAAGGGATGTATGGGTTAAAATAATCTGAAAGATCTGTGATTTGTAAATAATTTTGATCCAGACCTGATTTTTTTTGGGAGGGGGTTCAGCTGTAAATCATGTATAAATACAAGAAAAACATTTTGGCCAAAACAAAATTAAGGTGAACATTGTCCATATTGGTTTGTTAGGTGTTGAAACAGAAAGTCATTAAGAATTGAACATAATTTCCTCTCCCTGGTTGCTCAGTGTTAGTGGTCTGATGTGAAATAAAAGTATTGAATGAATGTGTGGGTGTTTTTAGTGCTGATACCCAGTTCCTATCTTAGGTTTATCTCTGGGATTATTCATACTTTTATTAGTTGTTGTCTGTTCTCAGGTTAAGTCTCCTAACTTCTTTGAGCCTCAGTTTCTTCATCAGGAAAAGGAGAACAATATTAGCAATGACATTGATATTGTAGTCCCCCTGAAGGTGTGAACCTGTCTGTCTGGAAAGCCCCCACCACAGTGCCTGGCACATGGTGAGTCCTCCCTTGGTCTAGCCCTCACCAATGCAAACATGCAGACACAGGCTCTGGCACAGGAGACAGATGGCTTTCATGTAGACATGACCACTGTCCTGTGGGCTATAGAGAAATGAAATCATACTGAAGAAAAAGAATGGCTCGAGCAGGCAAGTGGACTATATCACAGAAATCACTTATGGCAAAACACATCATTTTTCATGATCTTTAGTGGGTTCATTACACATGCTTTTTAGTTGCTAGTCAGCCACGACATCTCCTAGGAGTTTGGATTATAATTTATAATTCTGTTTCTTACAGTTAATCATTCCTCCCTAGCCTGCAATAAAAGCTAGTGAACTGGTTTCTCAGATTCACATCTATAAAGCTATAATTTAAAGCCTTTTTATTCTATGGCATACAAAGGTGTGTTATTTGTTTTTGGAGAAAAAAGGGGTGGGTGGGAGAGTGGAAGAGGCTGAGCGGTTTAGGGCAAGGAAAGAATGAGGGTAAAATTAGTTACAAATATTTGTCACCATCTGCTGAACTCACCTAAGACATTTGGACTCTTTCTCAGATATTCAGATTCTCTGAAATCTTAGCTTGCTTTCCTGTTATTGAAGGTTCTGGGAAAAGTTTCCTGAGGTCCTCCAAAGCCGGCCCTGCTACAGTTAGCTTACAAAGTAGATCAATGCTTCACCAGCTTCAGGTTTCCCAGGAACTGTTCTGAGGAGTGGTGGGGGCCCAGAGCCAAATTAGGGTGTGGTTCAGGGCATGGCGCCATTTATACTGTGAGCAATGGCTGCTCTTTACCAGAGAGCATCTGGACCGGAGAGGTAGTGCCATCTGAGTCCCAGCGTGCAAGTCTCAGCTCTGAGCATTTTGAAATGATTTCAGGCAAGTCACTTACCCTTTTTGCTTCTCTTTTCTGCATCTGAAATGTGCAGCTGATAAGATCTGTCCTGCTTATCAGATAAGATTGTTTTGAGGAGCATATGACATACATTATATGAAGATACATGGAAAACAGGAGAGCCTAGGAAGAATGCAAAACAAAAGTAGCTGGAAATGCCGCCAACAGAGCTATTTGTGCCAAGCAGAGAGGCAATATTGGGTGGTGGCGGAGAACGCAGAGCTGGGGTTGGATCTCCATGCTACCCTGGGCTGCAAGCATACCACGGCCATGTTATTTAACCTTAGTCTCAGTTTCATCATCTCGTAAAATGGGAATTATTAAGTGGAGTAGACCCTCCATAGCTGACCACCTCCCTACATCGACTACCTCCTTAAGTTGACCGGTTTTCATAGACCAGACATGCACCACATGGATGTATTAGTACTGTAGGCCTCGTTCCTTATGTTGACCACCTCCGTATGTCGACCAGTTTGTTACAGTCCTCTGGGTGGTCAACTTTGGCCGTATTTACTACCTGGGCTGTTGAGAGTGTGAAAAGAGAAAATGTAC
>NW_003852411.1:23769865-23771243 GCF_000181295.1 Otolemur garnettii | reverse complement strand
GTGTAGGATAAATAAAATTCCTCCCCTAAAGAAGCTCATGTCCTAGTGGGAAGACACAAAAAATTATGTAGATAGTCTGGTGTGTAGTGACAAGGGCTAGGGGGAAAGTAAAGTAGGGGAAAGAGACAGTATTGTCTTTGGGAGGACCTGGGGTGGAGACAGTAACCACTCTTTCCTTCTGGACCCAGCAGCACAGACTGCAGGGCACAGCTCACAGGGCATCGCACCTGACTGTCCTCCGAGGCTGTGTCTCCTCATTCAGGCATCCATTTCTGTTTTGGGAAATGAAATGAGAGAATGACCACATAACTGCTCTGTTGCTAATTACAGACAGTGAATCTGGGCAGTTACAATCTCAGCGATCACAGCTGGAATAAGGCAGAGGTGACTGTCTCCGTCTACCTGTGCCCCTGTCCTGACCCATTGCTCTGTGTGTGTGTGTGTGATGGAGACTGGGTGGGAAGGGGAGGTGGACGGTGAGGTATACATAAAGTCTGTCTTGGAACACTTGAAATGCAGACCTCGTATGGCAAGACTTTCTGTGACTTGGGTATATTATCTTCACGGCTCACGGTTTCATGGGACATTTGTGCAGATGAAATTGATCAGCAGGAGGAGGAAAATAGCCGTTGCCTAGGCAACCAGCAGATGACTCATCCTGGCTCTGAAGCAGCCAAAGCCATGAGACTGCAGTAATTTTCCAGATGCTTAACCTGCCCTCCCCTCTCTGTCTGTTTTCCACTCTCCATCCTTCGTTTCTTTCTCCACACCTACTTCCCTGGGTCCCCCCAACACTGGATGCTGCCCACCTGGGTCCTGAGCTCTCTGAAGCAGAGACCCCATCCCACTGCTGCATGTGTGATTTTATCTGCTGCTGCTCCCCATTCTAGTAACCAGAAAATGGCCAGTCTGCAAAAGTCTTATTGCCACAGAGCCGCTAAGATGCAGCTCATTGCCTGTAATCAGAAAAGCTGTAAGTGTATCTAGTACCTTTTCTCCTCAGCTAATCTAACTGGCACTCACTAATTTGTCTCAGAGAGCTGTTTCCAGGAGAGGTAGTTATTCCCTGGGGCCTCCCCAAGCAAAATTGCAGAAATGATTTTTAAAGGTGACCAAGCTCACCTTTGCCAGCTGCCCTCTCTGCTGAGTTTCCCCATGGTCAGAATCTGGAGCCTGCTTTTCCAGACCCTCTTAATTATCCATTATAATCCTCTCTAAAATTGCAAAGTGATAGAAGCTTAAACCATTCCCTTTTCCAAAGGCATTTTCATCTCAGTAAAGGACTTTCAAAGGCAAAGTATTTCAAGACTCAAAGGAAAAGAGTCTTTAATCAGCCATTTGGATGCAAATTTAGGCAGTGGGGGCTTGGGGGTGGGCT
>NW_003852411.1:23768879-23769703 GCF_000181295.1 Otolemur garnettii | reverse complement strand
ACACACACACACACACACACACACACACACACGCCTTGGGCAGCAAGAGCAGCTGACAGGGAAACAAGAAACCCCCAGGGACTGAAGGTTGGTCTACTCACTTTGACTTACTCAATGTCTGTGGAGCATCTTCTCTGTGCAGACCCTGACAGTGGGCATTGGGATTGGGATGTCCACATGCTCTTAAAATAGCTTATTGTCAGAAAGGAATAAAATGAAGTGGACACACACTTCTGTGGAAGTAATACAGTGTGGGGAAGGGGTATTGGGGTTGGCTGCCCATTGGAGTTTGTCCTCTAGGGCCCTTTCCTGCTATTGTGCCTTAATTCACTTCGTTGGCTCAGGCCTATGAGATCTTTCTCATTGGTGTCCTATTGCACTGTCACTTCACCTTGGGGTGATCGTCCTGCAAAACCACCAGAGTCACAGACAAATGTTCCCTTCTCTTCATCTTACCCTGAAGACAGCTCTCTCTTTGGCACCCTCATGGTCTGAGAAGAAGCTGAATGGCGTTTCCTCCAGGTCTCTCTGAACGTGTAGACATACAGAAGCATATGGAACTTCTGAGATGGATGAGACCTTGGAGGGTGCGTAATCCAGCCATCCCTCTGCTGTAGGCATTGCTTCTAAAGCACCTCTGGGGGACTTCATTTTTATATCCTGTGCCTGAATGCCCAGGAGCTGGCAGCTGCTTCTCACAAGGCAGCCTCTTTTGGTTTTTTTTCTGTTATTTTATTTATATATTTATTGAGCAATTCCTTCATTCATGACACACCTATGATATGTTAGGGGGTGCAATGGTGGGCGTGGCTTATGGATTATGG
>NW_003852411.1:23759526-23768524 GCF_000181295.1 Otolemur garnettii | reverse complement strand
GGTGAGGATGGAAGGCAGATGGGATGTGGCTTCTAGGACACTGTAGTGAAGGACCCAGGTGACTCGCAGTGTATCTTAAATGGGGGAGCAATGATGAGTTCTTCCTTTTTCTCCCCTTCTTCCTCTTCCTCACATTGCCCGCCTCCTCTTCTTTTTTTGTGGGAGGAATGATCTATAACTAATTTGGTCTTTCTCAGAAACCCCATCTGCTGAGAAGCAAAAATTTCAGTTCTAAATCTTAGTGTGAAGTAAAAGTATAAATACAGACGGTCCTCAACTTACAATGGTTCAACTTAAGATTTTTTGACTTTATGATGGTGTGAAACTGTCACAATTTTGATGTAATGTACAGTATTCTATAAGTTACATGATATATTTAATACCTTATTATAAAACAGGCTTCATGTTAATATGGTTTTGCCCAATCGTAGGCTTATGTAAGTATACTGAGCATGTTTAAGGTAGGATAGGCTAAGCTATGACACTTGGTAGGTTAGGCATAGTAAATAAATTTTTGATGATGTCAGCTAAAGAGTGATAAGATTTGAAAAAGCTTTTCCTTTCACACATTTGAAAGGAAAAGCTTTTTCTCATAAGGGGTTATAGCCTACAGGGTGGCCATTCTGGCAGGCTGAGAAGTAGCAGTTTCAGGCAGAAGCTGAAAATTTATACTTTGAGAGAGGGACCACAGGAATGGGAATTTATACTGAGCGGAGTGGCCAAATGCACAGACTCAAAAAGCTACAGGATGAGTTGTGAATATTTATGAAAGACAAAACAGGCACATGCACAATTGAGCTTAATGATATTCCATGGGATTCATGTACAGAAAATGATGGCCTCAGCATGATCTGGGGGTGGAGTTTTGATCTTCTGAAGGTGAAGGTGAAGCAGATCATACCAAAACTCTCACTGTACATCCTTCATAGACTGGTCAGAACCACTCTGTGACTGGTGGTTCCTTATCAGGATGGAATGCTGGTCAGTTGTTGTATAGAGACCACAAAAAGGGAGGAACAGCATTAGGTGGTTGATTGAAATCAGAGGGAGCAAGTCTTTTCAAAAAGTTAACCTTTAGTGAAGAAAGCCTCATGGTTAAGAGGGAGGGGGTGTAATGAGGTGTGTCTGATATCTATTCTGTCCTGGCCAGGAGCTCAGTTTTAAAGTGTCTCTGGACTCCCTTTGGCAAAGAAAGGGTCTGTTAAGTTGGTTAAGGGTTTAGGATTTTATTTTTATTTCTCAGTTTATGAGATCTTTTTAACTTATTATGGGTTTTAGGGGCATAATCCCATCATAAATTAAAAGGCATCTGTAATCTTTTTTTTTTTTTTTTGAGTAAACGTGCTTAATTGGATTCAGCTACCCTTACCTGCAACTCTTCAAGATAGTTTTTAAGAGAATTGGGGTGGGTTTTGGCTACCTTGGTATTTGTTACAGTAATGACAAAAGGGATCTGGGAGCCCTGGAGTGATTCAAGCTGTCTTCAGCATTTTTTGGTCTCTGCAGCAGTGTCTCCTGTTTTCACTGTTTGCTATGCTGGTATTGGTGGCTGCTTGTGCACCTGGTAGCCAGGTCCCTTCTCTTTCTCTCTCTCCACTTGGTCAGGGCCAGCACCTGCCTACTCTCCCTCCAAGTATCATCTGACCTTGCTTCAACTCTTGCTGAATTTCTGTCATGTACACCAAATGGCTTTTGCCCAAGTGTCTATTTGAAGCTTGTGAAACAGGGTTTTCTGATTTTTGTCCCTTTAAGTCCTGGCAAGCTGTTGGCTCTCAGCACAGTGCTCACTCCATATGGGAACTTGGAGAAGTGGAGAAATATAGACTAGATGTTTTGTCTTCTCACGCAGAATAGCAAGGAGAACCTTTTCTATACTGTGGGGAACTCATGGTCTGAATAGCCAGATTTGACTCTGGATTAAGCCAAAAGAGAAGATAAAGGAATTCAGAAAATCTTCCCTTGCATGATTGCTGACTTACTGCAAAAATCAATTTTAAAGTAAAAAAATCTGACTATGAACTCTTCCTCCCAGCTTCTTTGCATTTTTTTTTCTTTACAATTCTAATCTTTCCCTGAGCAGATGGATGCCTCTGGCCATCTAGGGAGAAATTTACTTTTTTAGGTAGGCAAAAGAGAAAAGTGTGTGGGGTGTGGGGTGTGTCTATGTTTCAAAATAGGATCCCTGTTACGACACTATTTTAAGGATATTGGGTGCTTTTTCCTAAGATGGTTGGGAAGTCATTGAAGCATTTTTAGTAAGGGAGTGATGGAGTCAGATTTGCATTTTTATAAAGATCATGCTGATTACTGTAGAAGTGGATTGGATGGGGCCAGCTACATACAGGCAGATCAGTCAGCAGTTTGTGGGTAGTAGCAAAGGGGACAAACAGAGACGGGATTGAGGGAGGTTTAGGGGATTAAAGTACAGGATATGGAGATGGGTCAGATATAGGCTTGAAGGAGAAGTAGGTATCAAGAAAAAAACCCTCAGTTTTTGCTTTACATGACTCGAGAAACTTTGGGACCATATGCTAAGCAGGAGGATAGAAGGAGATTCAGATTTAGAGAGCAGCAAAACATGATAAGTCCAGTAGGACATTTTGAATTTAAAGTATCTCTGAAAAACACACATGGGGATGGTCAGTAAGTTGTGAGATATTTGAATCTGGAGCCCAGGAAAGAATCATTCATATGTAAATATGAAGTCTGCTTTAGTTGCTGTGAGAAAATACCATAAATTGGGTAGTTTATAAAGTACAGAAATTTACTTTTTACAGTTCTGGTTGGACAGTCTAAGATCAAGGTACTGGTGGATTTGGTGTCTGGTGAGGTCCCACTTTCTAGTTCTTAGATGATGTCTACTAACTCTGTCCTCATGTGGTGGAAGAAGCAAGGAATCTCTCTGGGGGACTCTTTTATGAGGGCACTGATTCCATTTCTGAGGACTCCATCTTCATGACCGAATCACCTCCCAAAGGTCCCACCTCCAAATATCATCATATTAGTGATTTGATTTGAACACATGGATTCCCCAGACACAGACATTAGATATAGCAGTAGGTGAGCATTGGTGCAGTAGAAGCAGATAGCCCAGGGAAGGAGCATGGCAGGAAAAGAGAAGTGGGTCTGGGGCCCTGTCTTGAGGTGCTCAGACAATGAAAGAAAGGATGGAGGTATAGTGGGCAAGGGGAATTTATATTAAGAGAGGATTTTCTTGTCAAAGATAGGAAAGCCTTGAGCACTTTCAAATATATATGCTCCTGACACAGTGACAAAGTGATGAGGGATCTGAAGAGGAGAGAGTGGATAGAATCAGAGCACGGCTTTCCCGTGTCCTTCCCCAGGCAGGGAAGGAAAATGTCTTCCTCCATGACAGAAAGGAGAGAGCAAGGGTTGGCCTACAGAAGATAGTTTGAAAGTGGGGATCCCAGCAGTTGGGGGGTTTCCATCCAATGATGTCATTGTCATATAGGACACAAGGTCCTCATTAGAAAAATAGATAAGGGGATTGGCTGAGAAAGGTGCCCTAAGAATGTGGTTAAAGTATTGTTACTGCTGAAGAAACAGGAGACTGGTGGAGCAGGGCAAAGAGGGTAGACAGTATTTTATTGTGTCACATTTAGGGTGACCAGATTTTAACATTGGTAAGGCGGGACAACATGGCTGGGGGGCAGAGGACTGGGCAGGGCAGGGCCTGACAACAATGCAAACTTTGATAAGCAGTTCTCGATAATCACTTCTCAGCAATTATTTGTTATTATTACAGCTTAACATTATAAAATTAACAAAAATAATATAAAACTCATATTCTGGCGAAATAGCCACATGGCAGCCGAAAACCGTATATTCCCTTCCTGTTCTCCCACCTGTTCGTGCAATCTTTCCAAAAATCGAGACTTTTTCAAAACGCCGAGGGACACGGGACAAATTGTTCCAAAGCAGGACGTCTGGTCACCCTAGTCACACTCAGCCTTAACTTACGTACTCTCCCTCCTGCCCACCCCCCATCTTTTTTTCTTGACTCCTCCCCACCACTTGTTAACAGGTTCCACCGGCCGTCTCCACTGGGTTCTCCCATTCTTCCCTCCCCTAAATTATTGTCTTAAAATTGAGAAAGCAGCTCAGTTGTTGAGTTAATAAAACAATAGATCAGGTCAGCTATTTGTTATTTGAATAACACCATTTCCCTCAATTCCCTGTAGCAAATTGGAGGCTTCCTCTTTGCTCCCCTTCTTCATTTCCCCAAACTAGGTGTGCTAAGATTTCCTTCGAGTGGCCCTTCTACTGAAAGATGAAGAAGGGAGAATGAATTGAGAGGGACGTGGCTGTCAGAATCTGAGAGCTGTGGCCAAGATTACTGTAAGCTTTGCTGTTGTTAGAGGAGTTAACTGAATGAAAGGAACAAATATTGGAAAAGCACAGTAATTTCAAAACACCTAAAATCAATTACTTTGTTTTGGTCAGAATGGAAAACATTAAAGTATAAAACTACAGACTGACAAATGAAAATAGCTAGTGCTAATAATGACCATCTTTAAGGCGGTGCCTGTGCCTCAAGGAGTAGGGGGCCGGTCCCGTATGCTGGAGGTGGCGGGGTTCAAAGCCGGCCTTGGCCCCGGCCAAAAACAACAACAACAACAACAAAAATGACAATCTTTATAATAAGAACATAAGGAAACTAGTATGTATGCTTTTTAAAACTATTAGATCTTTGTATATACTTTTATTGTTCATTGAGAGCATGTCACCTTATTTCTTGGAGCATAGCAGGATAGTATTTGCTACAGACTATGACTTTTCCTTTTAGAATTGTGGCTCAGGTTCAAAACACACAAGGCACAAAGCACATACCCAAACATTATAGGCTCAGAGAAGCTCTGTGAGTTGTGGAGGCCAGTCATGTCTTCAGAGCAACTTCACCACATGTACAGGGGGGAGAGAGAGAGAGGAGAGAGAGAGGGAGAAGCCATCTTTTAGGAGAATGTGGTCTTTGTGATAAGAAACAATTCCCTTCCCTTTCTTCTCCTCGGAGCCATTTCTGTTCAAGAAAATAAATAGTTGAAAATTTTAGCAAAACCTGGAAATTAAAAAAAAAGTAGCAGAATAGAATTAGAGAAGAATATCAAATGGAGATCCTGGAACTAAAAAATGTAATAAGCAAAGCAAAGAAGTCAGATGTAGTTTACAGAAAATTAGATAAGGTGGAAATGAGAATTAGTTAATTCAAAATTATTTAATTGAAAATTATTAGAAGAATCTATTCAGTATGGAGCCACAACAGAATGAAAGACCCTGAGGAGGCTCGGCGCCTAGAGCTCAACTGGCTAAGGTGCCAGCCACGTACACCTAAGGTGGCGGGTTTGAATCCCCAGCCCAGACCCGCCAAACAACAATGACGGCTGCAACCAAAAAATAGCCGGGCGTTGTGGCGGGCGCCTGTGGTCCCAGCTACTTGGGAGGCGGAGGCAGGAGACTTGCTTGAGCCCAGGAGTTGGAGGTTGCTGTGAGCTGTAATGCCACGGCACTCTACCCAGGGGGACTGTCTCAAAAAAAAAAAAAAAAAGAAAGAAAGACCCTGAGGAGAAGGCAAGGGACGTGCAGTAGACTGAGAAGGGAGCTTAATCATTTAATCTGAGTCTTAGA
This sequence comes from Otolemur garnettii, assembly GCF_000181295.1. Taxonomy (NCBI): domain Eukaryota; kingdom Metazoa; phylum Chordata; class Mammalia; order Primates; family Galagidae; genus Otolemur; species Otolemur garnettii. The sequence goes on along the minus strand of NW_003852411.1, from coordinate 23,762,881 downwards.
AAGAGAGGCAGGAACACAGCGCATCTATCAAAATTCTCTAATGGGACAAAGGTGACACTTGAGAGGCTCTTTATGCGTCCTTCAGAAGAGAATTAAAAAAAAAAAACTGATGAAGAACATCAATCCATAATTTTAAGAAGCTCAACACACTCCAGACAGAATACATAAAAAAGAATCCAGGCACTGACATATCATAGAAAGCAAGACCAAGGCAATACCTCGGAGTACCTCCAGAGTAGGCACAATTATAAGTGAACAGTTAACGTCTCAATAGCAAGCGTGGGAGCCCAAATACAGAGGCCTCAAAAGTTGGAAAGAATAAAATAACCAAGTTAAAGTTCCACATCCAGGGATATTAAAGACATTTCCATGCAAGACAAAATCAAGAAAATTTGTCACTAGCAGATTGGTAGTAAAGGAAATGAGGGGTAAATCTTGAGGAGAAGGATGCCAGATAAAAGGTTCAGGTGCAAGAAGAATTTAGGATAAATGAGAATCTTAGTATGTGTAAATGGAAATAAATATTGCTGCATAAAGCAATCATCATCATCATGTTTTTTTAAATTTAAAAATATATACAGATTATATACAGGACAACTGTAGCATCCAACAGGGGTGTAAAGGCCTAAGGAGGCCTTTTACAGTATTGAAGCCCAGTGCCGTGTCTCCCGGGGAGGTCTGCTGTAGCTCCACGTTGCACTCAGCCATGGCTGGGAGCCTCTAGCAGAGCCTCCTTAAACATGGCAGTGGATTTCAGAGCCCAGGCCTGGTGCTATTGTCAATTATCTCCAGGGGATTGGAGGTTTGCAAGATGCAATGCTCATGGTTGCCACATAACCATCCAAGATTTGTCTTATTAGACCACAGAAGTGTGAATAATTACCCCAGGAGGTGCTAACTGTGAACTGTAATGAAACCAATTATATTCACATGGAAAAAAAATTCACACTATGTAGACATGAAATCAAAGGAAGGAAGGCCAAGCAGCGCTAGGGAAGAGGGCCCCAGGTGAGGTGGTTGAGCCTTTTTTTATGTCACCTGTGGACACTGTCCTTGGTGCCTTCATACTCCATCTTCTCCCTGCTCCATTCTTCCCAACCTTCTCCTAAGACATTAACCAGCAATTTCAAATATTTTATTTATTTTTATTTTTATTAAATCATAAAGAGGTAGGTCATGTATACATTGATGCATTTATGGGGTACAATGTGCTGATTTCATATACAATTTGGAATGCTTACATCATACTGGTTAATATATTCCTCACCTCATTTACTTAATTATTGTGTTAAGACATTTATACTCTATACTTAATAGATTTGACATGTACCCTTGCAATATGTACCATAGGTGTGATCCCACCATTAACTTCAAAGTTTTAGCTTCACTCATGGGTTATATTTCTTTATGTTTTTACCTGGTGGAGTGAGCCAGGATGAAAAAGGAGTAAACCATATCTGTGAGCTGCTACCTGCAAAATCTTTCCAGATCTCTGGTCAGTAATGGCCCAGGATGGTGTTCGGTATTCTGGAAAGACCCTGGGATGTCAAGCCAATAAATCCAAGTTCTGATTGTTGTTTTTGCCCCTCAGTTACTGCATGTTCCTAAGATCCCAGGCAGATGGTTCCCATCTCTGAGGCTCAATTTCCTTAGCTGTAGAATGAGAGACCAGGCAACATAACCTACACTTTTCTTCAAAGGATTGTTAATCTGTAATGTCCTCTTTAAAAATGGCAGATGTGGATGGGGAAAGGAATGGGCTAGAGATCAAATGTCCTCAAGTTTTACTAAAAAATTTTTTCTGCCTCCTCCTCCCTCCTTTTAACTATTACTTTCCTAAAATCCTGAATTGTCATTGTTTATTTACATGCCTGCCTCTAGCAGGAGACTGAATTTCCCGAGGGCAGGACCTATCCCTCTCTCATCTGTGTTTCCTGAGCCCCTTCCAGAGTGCCCAGCCCACAGCTAGTGAGCCATCAGTGTTGGTGGGATTGACTAAAGAAATAGGGGTGTAGGGGTTAGCTGAGGCAACGTGATAAAGGGCTTGACATGCCTGGGTTTAAGTCCCACTTGTGCTATTTACTAGTTGTGGACCTTAGTCAAATTTTGCTATTCTCTGACCTTCTAACTCCTAATTTGGAAATGGATATAAATGGATATCATAGTTCCTGACTGGTAAGTTTATTGTGAAATTGAATTGAGGTAATTCATGTTACATGCCTCTCAGAACATCTGGTATATGGTGGATGTGGATGCTTATTTGAAGACTTTGTCATCTTGGTCCTGTGACCATGATGCTGAAAGCTAGAAGTGATGGCTGGGGAGATTAGCAATTCAGTCGTTGAGACATAAAAAATTTTCAGGCTATTTTGGCCTGAATTTTGCATAATTGTTGCATAATTTGTTAATTTTCAGCTTCATTTTACCATTGACCACAGACCTAAGTGGTCTCTTAATTGGCAGTAGCATTAGCTGTCTCTTGCTGTGAAAAATAGGTAATTTTGTTAAGAGCTTTCCATGTCTGGGCAGAAAGGTGCAATGCAGTTTTGCTGCAGTGCGGCTGCAGGCAGACTGTCCTGCTGAGGAAGTTGGCTGCATGAGGTTGCTCTTAGCATGCTAATACACTTGGCCCAGAAAGGGCATCAGGAACAACATTGTCCTTTTTACTTTGAACCTAATTTTGTCAACAAACTCCGGAAGAGCAAGTCAAATACATTACTTACTACTTTACTTTACATACTACTTAGAAAAGCATCTTGTCAGTTTAGTGGTGGTACCCGCTCCTCCCAGCTCTAGGGAGCCTGGGGCAAGGTGCAGACAGGTAACTGCCTCTGTAAAACACCCTTCTGTTTGCAGAAGGAGAATCAAAACAAGAGACAGGAAAATGCCTTCAGATTTACTGACCTGGGACTTTTTTTCTTTTTTAATTTAGAGAGGTTTATTCTGAGCTGAAGGTGAGTGACCAGTGGTCCAGGGAACAGAGTCTGAAGACATCCTGAGAAAATGCACCAAAGGTGGGTGGGTTACAGTTTGGCTTTCTGCAGTTCAGGAAGACAGACATTCCAGGTAAAATCATAAATCAGTATGTGGAAAGTTTACATTGGTATGGGACATCTTGTAGCTGGAGTTTATAGATCATAGATGGGCTCAAAGATTGTTTGAATTGGACTAATCTGGAACTTTTCTGGGTTTACATGGGCCAACAAAAAAAATCATGTAATCCTCAGGAAGGTCATTCAGTATTTATTTATTTATTTTATTTATTTTTTTTTTTTTTTGAGACAGAGCCTCAAGCTGTCCCCCTGGGTAGAGTGCCGTGGCATTACAGCTCACAGCAACCTCCAACTCCCGGGCT
>NW_003852411.1:23752166-23758907 GCF_000181295.1 Otolemur garnettii | reverse complement strand
TTTTTTTTTGGTTGCAGCTGTCATTGTTGTTTTGGCGGGTCCGGGCTGGGGATTCGAACCCGCCACCTTAGGTGTACGTGGCTGGCGCCTTAGCCAGTTGAGCTATAGGCGCCAAGCCTGTCCTTGCTTCTAATACACTGTTTACCCGATGCTGAGATTCTGCCATTCGAGCCCTCATATGTTTGAAGGTTTTCAGTCTCTCTCTCATAGTCATGCTACATGTACTCTCGGCTGTGAGCTCTGTTTGTGGGTTTTGATGGCTGCAGCCCATCACTCCTGGGTGCTCAGGGACCTCATCTAAGCTGCTGAGATGTCAGGGCACCATGAGAAAAGAGCTGTGGTTTTGTGTTATTTGGTAAAACTGGTGGTAAATATATGGTATTTGATAAATCTTGGCACAGCACAGGCTCAAGGTATAAATGGGTTTTAGAAAACATTTAGATAAATGTATATGAGAGGTTTTACTATGAGTATCAGGGCAAAGATTCCTATGGCTGGCCCCTCATCTTTTGTCTGTCTCTGTGGACACATTTTCTTCAAGTCCCAGTAGGCATCTTCATCAGTTCTCCTGCACAACGCGTGGCTCTGCCCATCCCGCCACATTCTGGTGCTCCTTTCAACCAAGTGTGGATGGAGGGGGTGTTGGTGCAGGAGAGAGAAGAGGTAATTAATATTTGCAGGCCACCAACCAGCTGGGAGACTTTGGAGAAGTCATTTAACATCTCCAAGCTTCAGTTTCCTTACATGTAAAATGAAGGCATTGGACCTACCTGTCTCCTAAGAGACCATTTTAATAGGAACTTAGGATGTTCCGAATGGAGGGAGGCATTAATCTCCTAGGAAACACTCTACTGGTATCAGCCAGACTGTTGGGTTAATTGGGCATAGCTGTGAATCAGAGCAATAACTCTTAGGTTCATATTGTTTGAATAAGTCTCCTTCTCAGAAGTTGAGGGTATGTCTGAATTTTCCAGAGGAGAGAGCCGAGGCAGATTTGGCCATTGTCTGGCCATGGACTATTACTTTCTGCTGATTACTTCATTAGCAGGGCAAATGTATTACCAATGAGTGGCAGCTGAGGTGGCCGGGAATAATTGCAGCAAATGGAGAGGGCTGACCCATTTTGCTTTATTGAAGCTGCAAAAGGAGAGAAGGTACTTAAAGGGAAAGGGGGATAGCTGGCAAGGAGGGGAAGAACCCTGCAGAAAATGGAGATGCCCAAACAGGCCAGGCCCCGAGAGCTGAAGGTGGTGGGGATGCCAAGGGAAGTGTGTGCAGTTTTGATAACTCTGTACAGTTTGAAGCACTAGTTTTGAATCAAGTTTCATAAAAAGTATGTTTTACTTTGTTTTTAAAAAAAAATCTATGTTGTTAGCACCAAATATATATAGTTAGGCAGCCCCTGCAGAGGCTCCTGTGACTCCTAATGGTTTTTATGAAGTTTAGAGAAAGGTTGGACTGGACTGCAGATTCATTTCAGCATGCTTCTTCCTGACCTTCTCATTTAAAAGGTGTTAAAATTCGAAAATGAACAAAACCCCAAAATATCTGCTTTGCTCAAGGGGGAAATTGCCTCTTTACAGAAATGCTTTCTGGGCAATATTAATGTCTTGACTTGACCGAGGCTTTTGTCTGGCCTGAGTCCCTTCCCTGGCCCTATTTCCTTTCCCCCTCCAAGTATTTTTCTTCCTCACGTTCGTTCTTTCCTCTCTCTTGTCTGAGATGAAAAGACAGTGTTCTTCCTCAGTCCTAACCCCTCCATCAGTAATCTGAAATTATTTTTGTGATTTTAAAAGTAATGTATGTTTAGTGTAGAACATTTGGAAAATGTGGAAGATACAAAAGCAGCAAAGAATGTCACCCAATCCCACCACTTTGAGACAGCTACTGTTAACATTTCGAGGTCTTTCTTTCTGATTTTTTTTCTAGATACACTTTTAAAAATAATACGATTGGGATTCTGTTGGACATTGGTTTGAATACCACTTTAAAAAATCAATATCAGGAGCATTTTTCATGCCATGACATATTTTTTGGAGAACATTGTTTTAATGACTGTATGCCATTTTATTGTGGGATTGTATTCTCATTTATTAAGCCCTTTTCCTTTAACCTGGCATTTTGGTTGGTCACCGGCACCCTTGATGTTATCCTTCGTTAGCTCCCCTGAAATCCGATCCCCTCCATCATGCCTCTGCCCCTCCGTCATCACAGCCCCTTTTCCACTGGCTCCTTCCCTGTGTCTTCTCACGTCTTAGGCACGCAGGTGCATCTCTGCTCCATCTGTAATGGGCCACACACAGTTTTGCAGTTTTACATGTTCCCCGTATCCGTTTCTATTGTTTGGTAGTGGTATCAGCGTGCTATGGCCTGAATGTTCTTATGCTCCCCCTAATTCTTATGTTGACATTTTAACCCTCAAAAGGATGGTTTTTGGAAATGGGACCCTTAGAGGCAGTTACCTCCAGAGGGTGAAGTCCTCATGAATGGGATTGAGGCCCCTGATGAATGGGATTGAGCTTGCTTCTCTCCCTCTCTGCTCTCTACATAGATAACCCAAAGCACAGCTCTGAGCATGTCACTGCCCCATGCAGATCAGATCCCAACCCTGATTCCCAGCTTCATTTCCCCTCTACAGCATCCCAGGATCTAATCTAATTGTATCGAATGTGGACACCCAGGCATCCTGCCCCTGATCTCCCTTCTGGTTGACAGACAGCCATAATCTTTGGATTATTTCATCACCCTAAAAGGAAACCTTCTACCCATTAGCAGTTACTTTCCCACCCCTAGACCACCACTCCTGGCAACCACTCTCTTCTAGAGGGGTCTGGAGTAGTGGAGAAAATTTTAAAAATATGTGTTATTATTATTGTGTGTCTTTGGGTGAAAGCACAAGCCTCAGATCCTTACTCAGCGTGGAATGATGTTTATTTTTGGTGCAAGAATGTCCTTGAAGAGTACTGGGAGAGGTAGTGTAGGCTTCTGCTGAAGTTAAGGGATGCTGCTTATGTGGCCGTCCTACCTTCCCCTGCTTTTCCGTCCCAGCCATCACAGTTAGATACCAGCATCTTACTGCATCTTACACTATCAAGTCCTGTTCTCAGGACCTGCAACTCATTCACATTATTGTATCAACCGCTTCAAGAGGGTTTTTCTTTTTTTTTTAACTGCTTTATGTTTCATTTTGCCAGAGGCTTAAGACTTAATTAAAAAAAAATTATGTGACTCTTAGAGATCAGACAAAGGATAAAGAAAGCATTTTCCAGAGTCTTTTTCAGCACTGTGGAAAGTACCCTATCCAGATAATCGCTGACTCACCCTTTCACAGTGTCAGTCCTAATAAGAACTCAAGATAAAAGGTCCAACGGAATTCAAAATAAAATCCAACCCCAGAAACAAGTATCTTGCAAAAAAATTCTCCAGCCCTGTTTTCCTTACCTTGTTGTTCATAACGATGGTATAATCCTTCATGGGAGCCAATGTGTGCTGCCTCCCGTTTTCAGGTTTCCTAGATTTTTATCTGCCTGCCTTATTTTAAGAAGAATGAACTAACCTAGCATCTCCTGAGTGTTGATGCTATTAGAACTGACTGATGGCTGGGTAGGTTGGGGGTGGGTGAGGCTGGGAAACTGGTTTCTGTGTTGCTATCAATTACGTAGAACGTGGACTCCTATTTCAGTGGTGCTCGTGACATCATTCGAGTCTCAGAAGAATATGCACAACGTGAGTTAAAGAAGTGATAGTCAAGGCTGGAAGCTTGTATTTGCTGCTCACGACCACAGTGTCTGGAGTGATGATTGACTATCTCTTGGCCTCTCCCCTCTCTGGTTGCTGAAAAGGTGTCTTATTCAACAGGAAAGTCCTTCAAAGTCTATCTACAAGAATTCATCAGAGCGTCTTGATTTATATAAAGTCCTCTTCATCTTGCTAATGAGAAAGTAATCAGAATCTTCCTATTACATTCCAAGAAACATACTCAGGAGCGTAACAATTCAGCAGGAAAAATGGGCAAAAGGCCTTTAGAATCTTCTCATCTCACTAAAATTAAATGGAGCCCAGAAAGTGGAGTCTGGTAAAGGGCAGGTTTTATGTAGATGTGATTCTCTTCTCTACATCTAGAGATGACTTTGTAGCCAAAAGTTGAGATTCACTTAATTAAAAGTCTTTTAGGTTATCAATCTCTTTAAGATTCGAATTCTCATCTATAAAGCAGGGTTAATATCTTACTTGTTAAAATAAACTAACATGGGAGAAAGAGTTTGTCAAGAGCCTAGCACATAAATATCAGATTACTTTTCCTTGTGCCCGGATCAAACTCTTTAAACAAACCCCACGTATTATGAACATTTTGAATTAACAGCCGTTTATCCATCACTAGATTTAACAATTGGAAACATTTTTGGCATATTTCCTTAATCTGTTTTGAGGTGAGCTTTTTTTGACTGAAGAATTTCAGGTAAATTATAGACACAACTTTATTTGAACTCTAAATACTTAACATATATCTTTGAAAAATAACATAGTCATCTATAACTATAGTACTTTTTTAATCTAGCAAAATTAATCATGATTTTCTACTGTTAGCTAATTCTTAGCTTATATTCAAATTTTTCAATTGTTTTCAAATGTCTTTCAAAGCCACTTTATTCCAAAAAGGTTCAAATATGACCCATTCATCAGGGATCATTCCTGTCCACTTAAGGGACTCTGCTGTTTACCAACCATCACACTTGAAATACCTCAGTAAGTCAGGATGGGAACATCTTTTCGGCCGACTCAATATGCAAACTTAAATGGATAAATTATTCACAATAGTTAATGACTCATATCTTCTCAGGGGTTGGCTGGAGGCTCAAAGTTGTAGTCTTCCTCTCGGTGTGTCTCAGTGTGCACTCACAGATAGTTGCTTGAATGACAGGTAGATGACTAGCGATAGTGGGTCTGGATGATGCAAAGAGGATGAACAACTCATTTATATGCAGAATCTAAAATAGTCAAAATCATAGAAGCCAAGAGTAGGATGGTGGTTGACAAGGGTTGGGTGATGCCGGTTAAAAAGGGCACATAATTCTAGTTATGTAGGATGAATAATTCCTGAAGATCTAATGACAGCCTGGTGATGATAGTTAACGACGGTAACTATGTAGAGGTTAGGGGTGTGTTAATTAGCTTGGTCGTGGCAATGACTTCTCTCTCTCTCTCTATATCGAGAGATGTTGCACACCTAGGTTTATATAATTTTCATATCTCAATAAAGCTGTTAAAGAATGAAAACTAGAGTATTTGAAGTTCTGCCAGTGAAATGTACGTAAAAGAAAAAATAACTCTGAGAAACATAAGGTAAATCAATAGGAAACTGGGTTTGACGCACATAGTGCAATTTGTAAACAGCCTCTCCCAGATATGGAATCACTTCACTCCACCCCTATTACAAAAGCCCTGAAAGCATCTACTGCACAAGCAAGGGTAAGCAAGTATACGCACTGAGCACCAGCATCACGGCAATGTGGGGATAGTCTCCTGCTTTCTGCTTTTCACGGGAGTGGGTCACAGGGTCTCACTCACAGACCAGCAAAAGAAGCAAGCCAGTCAGCAGTGGCCTTAGTGACTGCAGGTAAAGTAGGTTTGATCTAGAAACAGCAGTGATTTGCCCGAGGTCCTTGGGCTAAGGGCGGAGTGACAGTGAGGTTCTTCAGGAAGATGAATTTTGCGAGGGCCAGCGAGGTGGGCTGGCCTAGAAGCAGATCTGCACTGCAGAGGTTAGTTGGGATGGTGTTGGGTTGATTCAGGTACATCCAAAGTACAGATGTTATAGTGAAGCCAAAGGAAATATTAGTCCTACTCTTTAGAATTCCCTTCACTCTTCATTTGATTTGTGTTATTGAGGTAATAATGTCTTACTTATGTTCTCATCAGATTGGGTACTCTTTGGGGGCAGAGTTCATATCTTCCACATCTTTGAATAGTTCTCTGCACATGCTAAGTACCCAACACACACACTTTTTCAAAACTTGTTTCAAGCCATATTCAGTGCTTGTTAAAAAGGTAGATGTTGTACGTGTAAATCTTGGTCACAAAGGTTCACATTCCCCTCAGAGGATAATTCGACAGGAAGCCATATGGAATGCGAAACATTTCAGGCCTGAGCATGCAAGGATAACAAAGGAAGACTGCAGAGGTGAGGGGAAGATTAGAAATGGGGACCTGGAGAAACAGGTCAAAAGACCTGTGAATCCTCATTATCTAGGAAAGCTAAGAAATAGAATTCTGGCTTGATCTAGGCAGAACATCAGGGCCAGAGAGATCTAAAGTGGAAGTTGGAAGGGGATGTCCTGGGGTGAGGAACTGGGGATACCCTCTGGAGGAGGCAGCTTTGGAGATAGAATGCAATTGTCATTACCTTGCTTAAGTTTAACTTCCCCCTTCTCATGACTGGAAGGAAAGGCACAGATCCCGGCCCAGTCCCACTCCTCTAGTGCATGACTTTGGGAAAATTACTCAACCTTTCAGTTTTTAATTTTTATTTTTGGTGTTAATAATTCCATCGACTTTTCATAGATGTTGACAGAATTATAGCCAGTGGATGCAGCGTTCTCGGTACATGGTAACTGTGCATTTTTGTTATAATCGTTTGCCTTCTGTGGTGGGCAGTGATTCCACCTTTATTTTTTATTTTTATTTTTATTTTTTGAGACAGAGCCTCAAGCTGTCCCCCTGGGTAGAGTGCATGGCATCACA
>NW_003852411.1:23728654-23751270 GCF_000181295.1 Otolemur garnettii | reverse complement strand
GCCGAGCCAAGACATCTTTTTCTAGACAATTTTCTTCCTATATTATTTAGAAAGCAAGATATCTTTATTTTCCCTGGTGAGAGGCTTTCACTACAGTGTTTGGCAGGTTCTTGTCCTTGCTCAGGGCTTGCTAGGAGACAAGCGAAGACTGGCTCAAGAGGTTTCCCAATCACTGCTGTCTACTCTCCAGAGCCACAGTGCTGCTTTCAAAGTTTAGCCATACACGAGACTCACTTGAGGTATTTAAGATTCAGGTTCCTGAGTTCCTAGTTCTGGGAGAGGTTGTGTTTTTGAGTAAGCACTCTGGGTGATGGCGTAGAGGTGACCCAGAGATCATTCTTGGAAAAAGTATGGAAGTGACTCAATTGCCCAAAAACTCAGTCTGTGGAATTGCCTCTCTGGGAACTGGTTTTCAAAGAGTTGACCAAGAGCCAAGAAATACTTTTTTTAAAAGAAAATAGTGTCTTTTCAGCACAGCTACGGGAACAGATCTCCACAGCCATATTGCAGTGCTGGCGTAGTGTTCTGGTTTCTATGCCTTTATTATCAAACCCTTTTGTGGTCTGTGATCATTGACCCGAGATCTAGGTAGCCTGGGGAAGGAAGTAAAGAAGGAGAAGCATAATATGAAAGGCTTGTCACGGGAGGGCGTGTGGAGAGTGAGGGGTCTGAGACATGATTCAGCAGGTGAACTAATAAGATTTGGCCTCAGCTTGGCCATGGGGGGTAGTGGGGAGAATGTGCAATTCAGCTTGTCCACCTAGCTGGTGTCACACCTGCGTGGTATCATTTGGGAAGTTTGGAAACACTGGAAGAAGAGAGAATCTTTTTGTTTTTTCTTTGTCTGGGAGATTGGGATATGCGAGTGGTAGCTTGGTTTTGGTCCTAGTGAATTTGCAGTACCTTTGAGATGTCTAATAGGGTTTGTCAAATAGGCAGCGGGGCTGATGGGAGCAGGGCAGAGGGGAGATCTGGGCTGACACAGAAAACCCTGAGTCATGTGGGAACCGGTGGCCATGGAACAATGGGTTTGGGTGACAATCTCCAGGGACAGAGTAGAGGGAGAATCATTGAGATCTGAGGACTGACCACGAGGAGCCCTAACATTTAACGGACAGTGACGGAGAGAGGAGCCGGCAAAGGGAAGGCTGGGGGAAGCTCATCCTTCCCGTGTAAAAAGTGTAGATAGTAAGAGTCAAACTGGAAGAAACCAATTGTTAGGAGGATGTTGAATGTATAAGAGAAGAGAAAGGGTCCACATGGAAAGTCCTCGGAAGGCAGGAAAAGACGGGATCCAAAGTCCTGCGGCCCAAAGAGGTTATGGGGGCAAAGTGCAAAATATTTTGCTGAATATATGGCAGAAAGGAGGCATTGTTGGAATTTCACAGAGTATTAAAGTCTCTGAGGGGCTCGTGTGCTTTGGTTTTGGTTTTCGTCTCGGCACTTTTTGCCGGGGAAGAAGGTGCCTCAGTGAACACGCACAGGCTGTGCACTTTTGTAGAGACTTTTTTCATTGCTGAGGAGGGTTTCTGTGTGGGAAAGCTCATCTCCCTCCTTCCCTCCAACCACACTGGGCATCCAGTGTCCTCAGTGCTCTGTGCCCTGACTTGGCCTCCAAAGGAAAGGCCTGAGAGACCAAAACTCATTTTCCTCTTTTTCTATGCTCCTCAACGGAATGATTCAGCCGTGCAGAATTCCTATTTTAGATTCCATGACTCAGCTCTTCCTCATGAGAGATTTTACAATTTGGGGGCAGTTTTTTTTTTTTTTTTGGCGGAAACATTTTGCAGAGTGTGAAATGACAGCTGCCTCTTATCAGACACCCTGATTCCAGCTGCTCTAGTAGTTTGAGTTCCAGAAAGTTGTCAGCCAGGAAGGAGTCATTCTCTCGGCAGAAAACAACGTAGACGCTTAATTCCACTGGAAATACAGTTAGATCCTATGGTAATGTGACAGAAAGGGTGTAATTCTGAAGTGGTTGTTGAGAAAGACTGTTCCCAGATTTTTACTTATCCATTCGTACTTTTTTGGTGCTGAAGATCAAATGAATGCATGCCAGTTGAGCACTTGCTATGTTCAAACCCCTGGACAGGAGACAAAGATGAACAAGGCATGGTCCATAGTACCGGAGTGCTAAGGATGGATGGATGAATGGCTACGTGGATACAGCGTGATGGTTGCTGTAACACAGGGAAAACAAACAAGACAAAACAGTAATAACAGGGGAGCAGTGAAAGTGAGGGCAGTGTGTGTGTGTGTGTTTAAGGGTAAGACAACAGAGATAGGGCAGAGGCTGGAACTGGAAAATGCTTGTAGAGTAGATACCATTAAAACTGTATCTTGAAACATGGTGGGAGTTGGACAGGCAGAGATGGGGTGGGTGACATGGGGTGGGCAAAGGCAAAACATGGGGTATGTTTAGGTGTATTTGCTGAGTACAGCTGGCACCTCGGACCTCCCCAGTCCAAACACAAGCAAAATAAAGCCCCACTCCACAGCCACCTAGGAGCAGGGAGTGTCTGGCTGGAGGTTGGTTTCTTTTGCAGGTGGTGGAGGGCCAGTGAGGTGTTTGCACTGGAGGGGTCCAAGGTAACAGCTCTGCTTGTGAGGTTCCCCGTGCTGCCCCCGGGTGGGAAGCGGCAGAGAGGAGTGAGGTGGGAGGCAGGGAGGCTGGTGAGGAAGCCACTGTGAAATCCTACTGAGACTCTGTGAGCCAGGAGATGAGAGCAGCAGCCATGGAGATGACAGCTGTGAGGGAAGGACAGAGGAGTGAAAGGAGAAGTCACAACAGGGTGGAACTAGAGGTCATCATGTTGAGTGAAATAAACCAGGAACAGAAAATCAAACACTGCATGTTCTCACTCATACTTGGAAGCTAAAAAAAGCTCAGCTCAGAGAAGTGAAAAATGGAATGAGGATACCAGAGGCTGGGAAGGTTGGGAGAAAGGGGGCAGAGAGAAGGATTTATGAAAAGACACGAGATCACAGCTAGATGGGAGGAATAAGTCCTGGTGTTCTGTGCCAGTGTGATGCTCTCGTTAACAATAGTATAGTTTAAGCAGCTAGAAGGAAGATACAGAATGTTCCCAGCACAGAGAAATGGTAAGTGTTTGAGATGACGGCTGTGCTAATTACCCTGATCTGATTACTCTACATTGTATGTCTCTAAACATCGCTATGTACCCCACGGACATCTATAATTATTATTTGTTCATTAAAAAGTAAGTATTTTATATATGTCCATAATAAAAAGATGCTTAATAAAGATCTTGAAATCAGCATTCACATTTATTCAGTAGAGAAAGGTAGTCTCTTCCCCCACCCCCTTAGAATTTACTCCTCCCTCTTCCTTAGTAATAGAACTATTAGCCAGGCCAGTTACTCAGGATAAAGCCTGCATTTTCTCTGGCCTCTCTGTATCACCTCAAGGTATCAGCCTCTAGGAATCAAGTTCTGACTAACAAGAGCCGTGGGACCTCCTCTCCCATCTCCATTCTACTTTGCTGTGCCGGGGATGGCTGGAGCTCTGTTCAGGGTCATTAACAAGGGCTCTGCAGCATTGGTGAGCAAGGGAGTGGGGCCTCTGTCCCTGACACCACTGGCCAGTTGGGACCAGCAACCCAGACATTTATGTGGGGAGGAAAAGACTCTGTCTTATTTAAGCTGGTTTATTTCAACATTTGCGTTTTTATTATCAGGTGGACCTAATCTGAGCTGATAAAAATAGTGACTTTGGCTTCTGCTGACAGGCCCAGAGACTGAGAGTAGGGGTCTGTGATAGGATCAAGTGTACCTGCCCAAATAGATCCGCCCCACCTAGGTAAAACTAACCCTTTTCTGGGAAGCATGTCCCTCCCAGGAAATACTAAACAGGCCAATCTTGGCCCCCCTAACCCTTTCCCACCTGCCTGCCCTGGTAGAATTGACCTGCCCAGGAAGAATTGGGTGTCTGTTCCTCCCAGGACGTAGTGGATGGACCAATCCTTGTCTCCCTAGCCCTTTAAAAAAATCACTCCCCCCGCCCCCCCCACGTATGGATTTCTTCCAGGTTGGAGATCTCACCCCACCTGTACCCGGGAGGAATAAAGCCATTTTAATTGCACAAACCGGGACTCCATTTTCTTTTCATCTTGCACCTTGGAATAATCTTTTATCTTTCTCTCCGTAACATTTCAGGTTGGTTCTCAGGAGAGGAGATGTCTGCAGGGACTTCGCACTTGGGAGAGCAGGGCAGGTTCTGAGTGTAGGGCCGCAGGGCACGGCTAAGGAGACAGACTGGTGGGAGGAACCCCAGCCCTGTGTGCTCTCTGCTGGCTGGTAGATTTTGTTGCACACCAGAGTCTTGAGTTAGTAATGTTTTGGGGGGTGAAGAGGGATGCTCATGTCCAGGCTTGGCTTTGCGAAGAACAGGAAGAGCCGCTTGGGCCATCAGGAGAAGCTGCTATAAGTTGGCTGAGAATGAGGGACAGAAAGGTGATACCTGGAAGAGGCATAAGGGACGTTTTGGAAAATAGAAGCACTTCTGCACATCCTCAGATGTATTTGGGAGATCTTTTCCAGCCTTGCTCAGGGGGAGCTTGGCTGGAATGAATCTTGAATATTGAAGGGGACATTTTGCATTTGGCTTCAGGTTGAAAGTTGGCCTGGGTGACCTCTAAGGCCATTTTCCAGTCTGAGAATCTGTGATTATATCAAACAGTGACATCACCAGCTTGCTGTCCTATAGCCAGCATTCTGGGCCCAGAGCGCTCTCTGGCAGGAGTCGTGTGCTCAGAGGGTGTCCACATCTTGGCTGGGGGGCTGGGAGAGTGGAACTGGGTTTGGGGTTTTCAGTCTACTGTGGTCCTGCTAATGCTGACCCCAAAGTTGGATCTGATAATCATTGGGGAGAGGGGCAGGGTTCAGGACGGAAAGGGAACTTCCAGGAAGGAACATCAGTGTGAGTACAGGGCCATATAAGGAATTATTTTTAGAAGGTGTAACCATCAGAAACCAGTTTTCAAGCAGGAGGCAATTCAGGACTAGATTCAGGGGCGGGGATCTCCGGAGAAGGGGAGCCAAAGGGACTAGTAAGGACCAGACTGATGTCACTGGCTGCAGGGAGGGCTCCTCCTGGTGACCTGTGGGAGACCCTGGGGTAGAAAGTGAGCTGTAATGTTTTGTTCATTGTTTCTGTTTTTTTTTTTTAAATGACCAGAAATGCCAAATGAGAGACCTGATTTAAACTAGGGAACTGGAAATACTTACAGACACCCCATATATGTGTGACCAAGTACCCCAAGGGTGCTGAGGTGCCAGAGTCAGCATTAGTACTTTCTTACACAGTAGAGCAGGTTTACTTAGGCCAGCTAGGGAGGTAGCTGGGGAGGAAGGAAGTCCTGATTCCAGAAGCAAAACATTTGAAAGAGGAATGCTCCGCCCTAGATAGCAGCAGTGGAAAGTTATCCCAATGGTGGCAAAACCAGTAGGGAGATTTCATCTTGGGCGCTTGATCTGGATATATTTTGTCTCCAAATTAATTGATTTATTCACTCATTTAACATCTTATGTCATCTTACTTACATCACTCATATATAATCTTGCTTATGTTTATACTTAAAGCCTATAATACTGCCTGGCACAAAATACAGCCTATGTATCATCTATCTATCCATCCATATCTATCTCTCTATTATCTATCTATCACCCACCTACTATCTAACATCTACCTGGCTATCATGCCTATCTATTATCTAGCTATCATCTACCTATTATCTATCTAACATCTATCTAGCTATCATGTACCTATCTATTATCTATCTATCTAGCTACCATGTATGTATTATCTATCTATCTAATATCTATATAGCTATAATGTGCCTTTGTCTATCTATTTGATGTCTATAGCTATCATGTACCTATATATTTATCTATCATCTATCGATCTATCTAACATCTATTTACATCTATATAACTATCATGCTCCTATCTATTATCATCTGTCTATCTACCTACCTACCATCTTTCTGCAGTCTTACAGTAGGAGGGAGCCTAGATGATCAACTTTTAAGTACTGAAGGAGACATTTTCTATTTTGCTCCAGGTCAGAGATCAGCCTGGATGACCTCTGAGGCTAAATTCTATCCCTCCTGTCCCCTTATCCTCTGTGTCCTTCAGCAAATGTTTAGTCTGTTGTCCCCTCAGGATATTAACCCTGTAGAACAACTTACCCAGAAAATCACCTTTCCAGCCCTATCTTAACCCAGTATATAGGGGGTTACATTCTGCTGACAGAACACTGTGAGCCCAGGCAGTCTTGCAGTTGCAGAGAAAAAGCCCCAGTCCAGAATTATTTTTGGAAAGCAAGCGAAGCAAAATACATTGCTGTACTGTATCATAAAAATGAAAAGGGAGAGAGAAGGATGCTGTGGAAAAATGAATTTCAAGGAAGCAAATCAGCATATAAACGGCTAGAGGCAGCCTCACCCAAATCCTTCATCCTGACAAGCCCTAAGGCACAAGCTGGGCACCTTGAGGAATCGTTTCTGCAGGCAGGGGAGGAGCCTGGAGGCCAGATCTGCCAGAGACAAATGCTTCTCTGCGGGGCGAGGAGCTGCAGCAGGTCCAGAGAGGCGGTGAGGGGCCGTGCAGAGGGACTCAGCAGGGACAGGCGCTTCTACACAGCCTCCCCACCAGGTCTCTGGGCAACCTCAGAGCTTCAGTGGACTGGAGTCCCCTCCACTGTCCTTACTTTCTTGTGCTACTGTTGAGGCCCCTTCCTTTTTGAATGCATGGGAGACAGTGTAAAGTTGGTAAAGCGTTGTTTTGGATTGAGATCAACTCAGTGTGAACCTTACCTCTGCTTCTTAGACAGATGACCTTGGACAAGCTGCTTAACCCACGCAGGCCTCAATTTCTTCATCTGGAATGTTGGGATATCTTCTAAAACAGCCATGAATGCAAAGCAAAATGGATACTTCCAGTGCCCTTTCCGTATAGAGGGTTCTCAGGAAGCATTTATCCTCTTCCCTGGGGGCCATATTTGCGGTCTGCTCCCTGCAGATTTGCCTGTGTAATTTTGTCATGAATGGCTGCTCCACCTCAGGTGGCACCAGCAACATGCCTAAAGTGTTCTGTGAGGTAAATGTCACTGGACCAGGTGAAAATGGACCAGCTGAGGGTGTTTCATGGCCTTCACCAGAGAAGGGACAGAGCCATCCTCACATAGGAATTTCTGTCCAGACATTGGCTGTTTATGAAATGCCCACCCCATGCCTAGCACTGTGCTAAGGACAGTGATATAAGTCTACAGAGATGTTTAGAACGGGATTTCTGCCCTGCAGTCTTTACGATCTGGATGGAAAAAGTAACCCTGACACTTGATAGGGGTTAACATATGCAACTCCAGACAAGGTCCACATTGCCACAAGAAGGACCACGTCATCCTGGCATCAAAATTCAATACTCTTAAATGCAGCAAAAGATAGCAGTTGTCCTTATGGTTGGAACATCTCATGGAGAATTAAACAGATTTAGAAGGACTGATAAGAGCAAATAAAAGCTAGTATTTTTTTTTAAGCTTTCTTTTGTTCCAGACTTTGCACCAGGCACTGTACCTTAGTAATCTTTACTGTAACCTGACAAGGATAAGTATATGAACCACAGTTCATATATGATGGGCTGGGTGCTCTGGACATTCAAACCTAGAGCGTTCTGACTCCTTTGGCTGTGCTGAGTGGCCTTTTATGGAACGCCCCATGTATGAGACATTTTCCCTGAAAATTATCTGACATGACTTGAGAGTAGGGACCCAGCACCCTGGTGTAAGCGGCAGGTGGCAGACTGCAGCATGACAGAGTAGAGGGTGAGAGTTGATAAATCTGAGTTGAAAAGCACCTCTGCCAGTTTGCTGCTCGCTGCTGCCAGGTTGGGCAGCCTTTCCATATTGAAAACAGTGACCAAGAGTCCCCCAGCCCAGCTCTGGGTCTCTTCCTTGTGGGGTGGAGGCTGCCTGGCAGGTGCTATTACCTCTCCCCTACTGAGGTCCCCCCAGACCCATGTCCTTCCCTTGCGATGAGACAGAGGTGAACTGGAAAGGGAGGAATTCATAGCCCCTTAGACCTGGGGTCCACGCACCAGTTCCACCCATTGCTGGTTAGTCACCACGACATCCAGGCCTGAAAACAGCTTTAATTTTACCATCTCCTTCCCAGGGTTTTGAGGGATTAAAATGAAGTCTTAGAGTGAGAGAGCTTTGTAAAGTGCTGTGAATAGTCGGGGTAATATTTGATGGATTGCACTGCTGTGGCTGATGTGCAGTTTTTCATTTTTTAAAAATAAAGTGTAGTTTACAAAATTCCCACTGAAAATGGACTCCAAACTGTACAGAGTTTGAGAGTAAGGGCTCACTGCCGTGGGTAGAAGCCATAAAACTGCACTCAGAAAGCTGTTGGCTTCAAGGCAAGCCTCTGAGGGAGGAGAGTGGCTGAGAGAGGGAGCCCTGGGGTTGGGTTGGAAACGAGTCATTACTTGGCAGCGTGGGTGGTGGCCCAGAGGGCCCTCCAGCACTTGACTGCTGTGCTGAGGCCATCACTCCCAGCATGGCGCCACCGAGGGCTGCTCTGGCTCTGCTCGGCTGGGATCGGCAGGGCTGTGCAGAAGCCCAATCACTGAGCCTTCTAGGGTGGCAGAGAAGTGCAAGAAAAAGGTGCCAGCCACATACACCGAGGCTGGGAGGTTCGAACCCTGCCCAGGCTGGACCTGCTAAACAACAATAACAACTACTACAACAACAACAAAATTGCCTATAGTCCCAGTACTTGGGAGGCTGAGGCAGGAGAATCACTTAAGCCCAAGAGTTTGAGGTTGCTGTGAGCTGGGATGCCACAGCACTCTACTGATGGTGCCATAGTGAGACTCTGTCTCAAAAAAGAAAAAAGAAGAGAACAAGAAAAGGGGAATCCCTCAGCTAACTGCATTCCAACCGTGGGATAGCAGACCTTTCCCTCAGACCCTTTGTCTCCCATCACCAAGTTCAAGCAACTGATAGATGTTTCTGATTCTGTAGCTGGAGCAGACACATAGCCCGTCAACCTGGAAATGGGGCTCCTGTTCCTAGGTGGATAGAGGGTGGGAAGGGCACCCATGGCCCTGCCATTGGGCAGATCCTGTCCCTTACTCAGTGTGGAATTTCTTGTTTTGGATGAGGGTTGGCCTTGCCCTGGTTGGTCCTGGTACTTGTAGCCTCATCAGACCTCCTGTCTGTTTATAAAACATGTCAGAAGCATGTTTTATAAACACTAGATCCTCTTGTTTTCATCTCTTTGGGAGAGAAGGTTGGTGGCCCAAAGATGAGAAGATACTTCTGCTTCAGAATTTAACAAAGTAACTGGGAGGAGCTCTAGAGAACTCTGTGAGGGTTTGGGTGGGTTTGGGGCTTCCATTCTAACACTTAGCTAACTTAGGAAAACTGCTTACAGTCTGGGCTTCTCCAAGAAAATCCGGTTGTAGAATAAGGAGGGTGAATGCTCAGGACTCATGCCACTGCTCCCAATTGGGGGCTGGTGATAGCTGTCACCAGTCAGTTATGGTAGTCTCTGAAACTCTGAAACTCAGCCCAATCTCCTTCATGTTCAAAGTCCTTTTTTTTTTTTTTTTTGAGACAGAGTCTCATTTTGTCCCCACCTCACCCTCCAGTAGAGTGATGTGACATCATAGCTCACAGCAACCTCAAACTCTTAGGCTCAAGGGATTCTTCTGCTTCAGCCTCCTGAGCAGCTGAGACTACAGGCACCTACCACAATGCCCACCTATTTTTGGAGGGGTCTTGCTCTTCTCAGGCTGGTCTTGAACTTCTGAGCTCAAGCAATCCACCTGCCTCAGTTTCCCAGAGTGCTAGGATTACAGGCTTGAGTCACTGTACCCAGTCTAGAAGTCTTTTTAACAGAGAGTTCTCTGAAAGTATATCAGGAGCTGTCACTTGAAATTCATTTATTCATTCATCCATGCAACAAATATTTATTGAGCTTTTACTTTCTGTCAAGCATCGTAGTGGGTACTAGGATAAAATGTGGGTAAAATTGGAAATTATTCCTTTCTTTGGAGCTTAAAGTTCAGCAGGAGAGCTAGAGCTAGAGCTTACTCACATCGTTGTGCCAACAAATGTAAAAATTGCAACCACAACGAGTTGTGTTAGGGACAAAAGTAAGTGCACATAAACAAAAGCTTTCACCTGGCTAGGGAAGTCAGGGATGAAGAGATGGCTGAGTTGAGATCTGAAGGTTGAGTAGGGACTCTCCAGGATGGGGCTGGGGCTGGGGCTGGAAGAGCATTTTGAGCAGAGGAGCAGGCCTGTGTGTAGCCTGCAGAGGGACGGTACCTGGGGAGCCGAGGGCTGAGCACAGATGAGGCTGGAGAGGCACGTGGAGCCTGTGACCTGTTCTGCTTTCTCAGCCAAGATAATGGGATTTTGCTTTTGTTCCGAGAGCAGTGGGAGATCACCAAGGAGTTTTATGTAATTAAAGTATGTTTTGAAAAAGACCACTCAGGATAGAGTGAGTGTGCAGCATGGACTGGAGGAACTGGGAATGTGGGTAAGACCAGGGTACTAGATCACTGTGCTGTTTGCATTTTGTACTGTGGATTGTAGTCTATTGAAGTCTGGAAATCACTACTCCAGAGACTTCTAAGGAAGAAGATCTGTTCTGGGGTTCTGAGCCAATAGGAAGGAACTCGGTACTGAATGGGGAGGAGCTAACACCTGCCAGAAGCTTCCTGAACCCTTCTCTCCAGTCCTTAGGCTTTGGCCAGATGTGACCAAGGATTTTCTAGGATGGCTCTGGGCCCAGAGGCAAATAAACACCTCAAGCAGCTAGGTGAATGGTGAAATCAGGACTTAAATCCTTATTTCCCCAAACCCACGCCTGCTGCTTGCTGAAGGGAAGGAGATTAGAGCAGGCAAAATTGCTCTTGAGCACGTTCACCTCCGAAGGCTTCATGGGTTGATGTTATTGCATAGGGTCTGAGGCTTCCTTTTCCTCCACAAAGTTCTTGTCAGTCTTCCCAGGCCCATAAAGATTTGTCCCATTTCTAAAGATTTCTAGGAATGAAGGCTCCCTAATCCTGCTCTTCCTACATTTACTGTGTTTGGCAAAGACTTTCTTAGAAGCTCCCTTCTGTGTCCTTGTACCTGTGGTTCAAATTCAGAGTCAGGGGCTTTGGAGAACATTGACGTTTAGGCTTTGGGATGTCAAGTGTTTTGTAGGCACTTGGCATTTAGAAATCTGACGAGAAGCAAAGATATGAGCCGTGGAGAGCTGGTTCCTTTGGTTGCCACAGAAACCAAGTGGAGCTGGATTTAGCATTAAATTACAGGGTACATACAGAGATGGAGTTAAACATTTGCCTACCACTGCTGTTTTCTTTTCTTTTCAAATTGAACCTTCCAAGCAAGTGGCAGCAACACCTGTGAAGCTAAATGGGGGCAGCAGAACATGCTGTGCCCAAGGAGTGGGGGTTCTGGAAGCTTTGTAAGTGGCAAGGACGTAGATTTCCACCAAAGTGTTGCCCAAGCATATTCCTTCAGGTTCCAGACCTTATTGGGAAGGTGGACCTCATGGGGGGATAACACAGAGAACTGGATCTGGGGTTTCTAAAACAGTTGCCACCAGCCTCATGTGGCCATTGAACACTTGCAATGTGACTAATTCTAATCGGGGTGTGCTATCAATGTGAAACATTCCCCAGATTTTACAGACTTAGAATGATAAAAACAATGTAAAATGTCTTATTAATTTAAAAATATGAATCACATGTTGAAATGGTAATATTTTGAATATATTGGGTTAAATAAGATATAGGATTAATATGAACTCCACCTATTTCTTTTTGCTATTTGTAATGTTGTTACTAGAACATTAAAAATTGCTTATGGGGCTCACATTGTATTTCTACTGAACAGTCCTGATTTGGAGACTTGTTCTAAGGCTGTATTGATTTTCCATGAGCTGGGGAAGATGGTGGTAT
Source organism: Otolemur garnettii (assembly GCF_000181295.1). Lineage (NCBI taxonomy): Eukaryota > Metazoa > Chordata > Mammalia > Primates > Galagidae > Otolemur > Otolemur garnettii. The sequence goes on along the minus strand of NW_003852411.1, from coordinate 23,739,267 downwards.
TCATGCCATCTCTAGTGTTGTCTCAGGTTTTCGATGAAAATTTGATGCTAGTGTGGATTCCGTAGTGCAAGTTCCAGATTCCTCCTTCAGGGTCAAGGTACTCATTTCCCATCTGCCAAAGTGTTGGGAGCTGATAGCTCACAGCTGAGTCCCTCTCCAGGGATTGCATATAGCTGCAGGGAGCTGCTCATCATGACCTAGGTTCTTTCCGATCAATCTGTACAGTGCAAGTGGTTCATCAAGTGTCAAGCTCAAGTGGCACTTGTGGTCACAAGGAAGCCACCTGGATAAGTGGCTCAGACCTTTATGTCACCACTGTTGTTTCTTCTCCTTTGGCCAACACCTGTGCCTTTGGCTCCTTTATGAACAGCTTGTGGAGGAGAAAAATGTCAAGTCTGGGTTACAGGTGGGTTGGCTTTGAATGTGGCTGCCAGCTTGAAAATGGACTGCTGTGAACTAAAGCTCCACTTAGGGGTGGCCCTTAAAAAGGGAGAATAGGACAAGGTGGATGGATTGTCTGAGCTCAGGAGTTTAAGACCAGCCTGAGCCAGAGTGAGACCTTGCCTCTAAAAATAGCTGGGCATTGTGGTAGGTGCCTGTAGCCTGGGAAGCTGAGACAAGAGGATCACTTGAGCCCAAGAGTTTGAGGTTGCTGTGAGCTATGATGCCACAGCACTCTACCAGGAAGTGGGTGGGGAACAAAGTGAGACTCTGTCTCAAAAAAAAAAAAAAAAAAAAGAAAGAAAGAAATAAAATAAAGAAGGAGACCAGAGGAAATTCTTTCAATAGGCAGAACTTTGGGCAGAAGACCTACTCATTCTGTGTGGGAAGAGAAGTAGATTAAAATAGGAATGGTCTGGAGGGTTGGTCAGGGGCCCCAAACCCAAAAGATCCAAAGACCCAGGGGAGGAGGGCTGTGGATAGACCTCTGGGAGTGGGCGTAAAGGGTTAGAATCTTTCACATTAATACTGCCTGAGAGCAGCCACCTTGGAAGAGACACTAGACAACCAAATAGACAGAACGACTCAGCCAGTTGACATCAGTCGGCCTCTGTCTTCAGCCATCCCAGTGTCTGAGCAATGGGTGTATGAGCAGGGCAGCTCTGGTGGCCAGGATGGAGGTGATACATGTGGTTTACCTCCACATCAATGACCACGGGAGATCTCTGTGCCACGGAAGGCAGAATTCATGGGTCCAGGAAATGAGTGGTGAAAGTGGGAGTGCCCCTGCTTACTGCCCCTTCCTATGACTTGCTGGTGGAATCTGTGCTGTCCTTCCCCATAGGGGAAGACAGCCTGATGTGCTGTTTCCCAGAGGGCAATGCTTTTGTTCATGTGTATGAGGGTCCCTTGCACTTTAAGCTGTCATTGCCTCTGGTCTCTTCTGGCTCCTTGTACCAAGAGATCAGCAGACAGGAAAGGAGCCATTGACCCTGATAATAGGAGGAAGTAATGATGTTATTATATGAAGGAGGGCAGGAAAAATATATTTGGCATTCCAGCGCTACACTGGGGCACCTCATGGGACTCTCTTCCCAGTTTGAGGTAAACAGACAAGTGTAGCAGCCACACCCAGAGAAGAGTACAGTGACCAGGGGCTCCATGTCCTTGGAAGTGAGAGTTTGGGTCACCCTTCCAGGTGCTTAGACCAGCAGAAGGTTTGGCAAAGGGTGAGAGGAATCAAGAATGTTTAGTAGAGGAGGAACACAGAATCAGTTGAAGCCTTGAGATCAGATGTAATGGTGGTTTGTCCCACAGCTATCCCTGTGGAAGTTTCTCCAGGTGAAGAGAGCAGCCAGAATAACAGAGAAGTTGTGATAATATGAAGCAAATGTAGGAGGTGCACAAGGTGCACTGTACCAGAAGCTGTGGGGAGCTGCCCAGATGTCCTTATAGGATGGAGGGACATAACCCCAACTGCTGGAGGTACTGGCTGCTAATGACTCACTTCTGTATCTCTCTCTAAGAATTACCCTCATCTGAAGGGAGCCCAAGGTTGCAGTTCCTTCCTGGGGAAGCCCTCATCCAACATTTGGTTGGGGTGGAATACAAAGGACTGGCTCCTTTGTCTTGATTGGGGACAACTCATCCCAGCTCCTGAGCTCCCTGTGGGATTCCTCTCCCTCTGCTTGATCTTCCTTCTTTCACTCCCTTAAAGGTGTTATTTCTGAGATCTCCCCCCAATAAACTTTAAGCATGCAAATCTCTGTCTTAGTAGGAGTTTCCTGGGCTAGGCAAATCTCTATCTCAGTAGGAGTTTCCTGGACCACCCATCCTGAGAGCCAGTGATGGCCCCATCACTGTATGATGCAGCACATCCCAGCCTTGGAGGGTTCAGGTTCTAGTAAGGACTGGGCCCCTTTGTGGGTTACCTGGGTGTCTCATGTTCTCCATGTGCAAAATGGGGACGTCAAGGAAGGATTTTGGACCAGGTGACCCAAGGTGTCTTCCAACTGTGACTTTTTCTAAGTGTGAAATGGATGAGGAATGATAAGAGTTATGTGAAGTGCTGGAGGGACCCTTGCAAATCCTTCAAGTTTCCCCTACTTGACATGTACAGAAACTAAAATTCAGAAGGGTTAGGGGGTTTGCCATGGCTGCCCTGCTAGAAAGTGGCAGAACTGGGATTTGGGCTCAGACTTCAGTTTGATGTGATGTCCTGGTGTATCCCCTTCACCATCTCTGAATCTCTGATGTCAATGATTATGGGCAAGATGCAAGAGTGGATAGAAGAGGGGAAATGTAAGGTGGTTTAGAAGGTCCTGATCAACCAGCTGTTCCTGCTCCTGGCTCTGGGTTCTGGCATCATTAACCAGGAGTCATTAACCCTGAATAACTGGAGGAAATTCTATAATTCACTTACCTCAGATTGCCAGGAGGTCATTTTTTTTTTTTTTTCTGTGCTGGGTCAGTGTGTCTCAAACTTCATTGTGCAGATAGGATCTTATTAAAACATAGATTTTGATTTAGCATGTCTAGGGTGGAAGCAGAGATTCTGCATTTTAGCATACTTCTGGGTCTTGATCCTCTGGCCCCTTGATCACCAGGTGCAGACAGCAGCTCTCTAACTCTGGGAGCCTCAGAAACACCTAGGAACTTATGAAACCTGCTCATCATTGTAGATTCAGATTCAGTAGTCTAGGGTGAGTTTTCTAATTTGAACAAATGCTCTAAGTAATTTAGGTGATCACCAATCTTTAAGAACTGTAGTTCTGTAGCGGTGACCTTCACAACTGCGACCAACATTTGTGTTCATGATAAAGGCATACAGGTGGCACAGGACTGCTGTATGAAGAAGTGAGAGGCACAGTCGTATGTGGAGTGTCACTGGGGACACAGCTGCTGGAGATGCACTTAATGTTCACCAGGGGCCGGGCACAAAAAGAACCTCTGCGGCTTTAAATATTAGCGTAAGAGGGTGATGGTTTTACATAAACAATCAAAAGAAGAAATAAACTTTGTGGTCACTTATAAAATGTGTTTTCAAAGTAGTTCTAATCTTTGTAACAATTAAGGAGTTAAGGAGTTTATCTCTATTTCCTAAGGTGATGGGAGTTCATGGGCCACTTAAGATTTGCACACGAGGTCATCTCATGGCTGTCACAATTCTGGCAAAATTGAGATTGAGATTATAGACTCAGGCCAAGGGTCCTGCTTACAAATGCCTTGCTCTATTCCCTGAGCTTCACTCCAGGGCTTGTTTGAGGTATCAGTCTAGCTGGCACTAGTATTTTGCTAAATAGCTTCTTAGCCTATTTGGGATGTGAATAGGTCTTTAGAGATGTTGGGTGGAGAAAAATAGACTTACCTTCCCTGAGTGTCCTCAGGTGGCTCATCGGCCAGCCAGCTTCTCAGGAGACCTGCTCAGTACCTGGCTGCCCAGCTAAGGGATGTCCTTGCTACCTGGTAGAGGGGAAGGTTCTGCTGCCTCAGCACAGGGTGGGCTGGGCATGAGAATGAGTAATGGAATGTTCCAGAGAAATCCACCCTTCCTGCCAAATGTGCACGCCAACTTACACCTACAGAGAGTCTGGTTGCCTTTGCTTGTTCATCAGAAGAAAATAAGATGAACCCTGAAAGGCAATGCTGTTGGCAGGACACCCATGATGGCAGGTGCCATCTTCCCCCAGGGCCTGTCTGTGCTATGAGCTGGGGAGGCTGTGATCGGCCACAGAGAGCCTCAGCTACTCACTGGCTTGACAACCCCGAGTAATATTGTGAGTCAGAACAGCACAGGAATGAAAGTCCTCATTTATGTGGAGTCTATAAGGAGAATGGGAAGCCAGAGAGTGGACTGATAGAGCTAGAATCTAGTTAGGACAACAGCACTGACCCCATTCTCCCTTGAAGGAGGTGACACAGATGCCTGTGGATGAAGCTCCATGAATGGGACCTGGAGGCAGAACCCAAGGCCTGGCTTTTGCCTTATGACCACCTGTTTCAAAATGAAATGAGATTTCTGGTCTTTTCTCTTTTTCTCCTTCAAGTTTTTTTCAAGGCTTCGTTTCTCCTGGTACTCCCTGGCATTTTCCCCAAATGATTACTAATTATAGCCTAGCTGGGCCCCCTCAGCTTCCTGGAAGGTTTTTGTCCTTTATGCTCTCTTCCCTGGCTGTCAACAGTTTGCTTTCAGCAATTACCTAATTAATGAAATAACTATTGGTGACGGACCCAATTTTTGCCACATACCTACCACACTAGGGACCAAGGGATGCTTAAGACTAACCTGATAACCAAGCGGAGTCTGGAATGACGCATGAACGTGGTGATAATAGCTAACCTCCTTGGAGTGCTTACCTCCTAAGCACCTGATTATTTCATTTAATCCTCAATTAAAGGAGGATTTTCCTATGAGTAAACCACTTTTATTATGCCCATTTTGCAGCAGAGAAAAGCAAGACACAGAGTGGTTATGAGAGGCTCCTTGGTGGAGATCACCACACCGTGTTCCCCCATCCTCGGGCCATAAAATTGCAGCTCAGCTCTCAAGATTCTTTTACTGGAGTGGAATGGGACGAGAGCAGAGATAAGTAGTGTTCACAACTGGATCCTTTTCTTTTGTTTCAGGAGAGAACCATTCAGAAAAATCTCAGGAAACTTTATAAATCACAAAATTGTTATACTTGTCTGTTGGGAGTGGTTAGAAAAAGAACCTTTTACAATAATGAGGGCTGATATGGTTTTGGGGAGAGGGGTGAACAGGAAAGAACCAGGGAGCTTGTGTTGTTTTCAGCCAGTCTCAGGAGGATAGGGCTCCCCAGGACACTAGCAAGTGAGGACAGTTCTGTGGAGGCCGGGAGGGTGTATTCAATTTCTGGAGGACTTGGGAAGGTGGAGTGGGCAGAGCTGCTAAGTCCCCAGACAGTTATCAGGTAGGAAGTCCTCCAAAATCCTACAAAAGTCAATCAGATATCGGGGCCCCTTTCAAGGGTTTTGGGCTCTAATAAGGGAGACAATATTTAAACATGTACAGCCATACTATAAAGCATAGCGCAGAAGAGAGAAATGTACCCTGGTATTGATGACATCAGCAAAGCAACAGGGAGGAACATTCTGCTGCCAAATTTCTGCTGTGGGCAAAGGGAAAGGAATCTGAAACACATGAATTCTATCCAGCCTTTGCTTGGTGGGGAAGAAGCCTGCGCCGGGGTAAAATGGGGCACTGTCTGACCTTGGGTATGTCTCTTTACATCAAGAGCTTCAGCTGAACTATAAGCCTCCAAGTTGAAGGGGAAAAATGAAAACAGTAAGAAAGGAGGAAGACGCGCTACAAGGGCTCGTCCAGGGTTACCCCACACTCCGACTCAGGGCATCGGTACCAATTGCACAGGTGCCATTTTTTTCCTTTCACGGAAGGGATCGGATTCCTTCTGGCACCCAGCCGCTTAGCAATAACATCACTGCGGTCTTCAAGAAACATGGTGCTGCAGGCAGCGTTCAGAGACAGCAGGTGGCGATCTTTCTCCTGAAACAAATGGCCCTCTGCGGCTGGGCTCGTAATACCTCTGCAGTCTGACGGCACCCGAGGGGACCTGGGCAAAAACGGCTGGTCAGGATGTCCTACCACGCCTGGGCTTGGGCTGCAGCATTGCCCAGAGTGAATATTCGCAGTCTCCTTTCCGTGACCTTAGCATAAGTTGCTGCATTCACAAAGGAGAATCTTCAGTCTGGGCTTATTGCATGGCAAGGTGAGAGGTTCAGGGTCTTTGCCGCCGTGTTGGGGAGACAGCGCCCCAGGGGAATAGAAAGAAGGCAGGATTCTGGGGGAATCTGAGCCTTACCTGGAAGATGTTGCATCTTCTCAGGGAGGAAAACCTGACGTTGGGTCTCATTTGAAGGCACTAAAAAAAAGAAAAAACCAGCCAAACAAAACCAAACAAAATTTCAAAATGAAACAGAAAGACCACTGGATTGAAATTCATGAATCTGATAAGGCCAGTAATGGGCTGTGTGGCTTAGGCAGGTCGCAGCTCTGGTCTTCAGCCTCACTTCATCAGTCATTAATTACTAAAGTCTCTCTCAGCACTACGTTGAATAGCATCTATATCTCAGTCTCAGAGAGAGAGAGAGAGGGAGAGAGAAAGAGAAGGAAGAGGTATGCTATCTTTTCAGGGTTGATTTTGTAATAAGGAGGTATAGAAACATGCCGTCTTGGGGACTGATTTCTATTTCCATCACTGAGGCACGGCATGACCATGTCCAGTGAAAAAAGCTGTTTCACTGAGGTAGTTCCCTCAGAAGCATCATGACCGAAGAATATGTACTTATGACCTCCATTTAGTTATTAGGACAGCTATGTGCCTCTGATCAAGGCTCACCTGTTTTGGCTTTTGGGGGTGGGGGGGCAACTTTAACAAACCAAGTTGCAATGGAGAGACAGGGAGCTCCTCTGCTGCTGCTGGGGGCACTGGAGACAAAGAGGTGAGGAGGGAGGAACCATGGTGGGAGAGGGAGGGAGTCGAGGGGAAGTGCAATGTGACATTCCTACTTAAGGGGCTTGGTCATTCATGAGCTGTTATCAGCCATCGTTGTCATCAACTATAAAACATTCATTGAGCCCCTCCTGCATGTGGCTGGGGATGTGACTGGAATCCCTCACAGTCTTGCTGTCAAGGAGTTGACCGTCTCCTCAAGAGAAAATAGAGTCTATTTTTCCTTCAGCCTGAACAAGTAAGTTCAGGCCCTCACAGAGGTGCCCTATTCTAAGGGCTGTCCTTTCCACTCCTCCCATCTTAAGGTTTGGCTGGACACAGTCACAGTGAAAAGGACGCTCTTCAGATGGAGGGATGCAGCTTGGCATTTACTTTGACCTGCTGTCCAGATCTGGTGGCCAGGCGACCCTGTTGAGGATTCTGCACACAGGAACATGCCCTGATTCCTTAACTGTAGGCTTTGAAGACTAGACATGGTGAAGAGCTTAAAGGCATTTGAAATGAAGCGGCTTTTCTGCACACTCATGAGCATCGGGGTGCAAGCTGTGGTGAGGCATGTACCTCAGACAGCTGCAGAGCCCCAGGTGGGAGGCTGCAGTGTCCTTGGGCATGACCGTGGCTGCTCCAAGACACACGGAGCACCGTGGGCTCAGGCTGGGCCTGAGCTGCCAGCTGCGCAGGGTGAGCTGCTGAGTCATCCCTGCAGCCATGCTGCCTTTAGCAACCAGGACAGCAGAGAGGAATTCCTTCTTATTTTAAAGGGAATGTGTGGTGTTGAGGAGGGCAATGGGATCATGCTGCAAAGCGAGATCCTGAATGGCATCTGGAGCCAAGCATTTTCATCAGAATTCGTGGGCAGAAATATTTTTATTGGCCCTGGAAGGGCGTAGCCATGTGGGGGAAGCCAGTCCATCAGTCAGTGTGTGTGAAACGCCAGTTCTGTGCAAAACGCCAGTCGTGTGCTAGCATTCATCATTTGCTTTGATCATAAGGGGGAAGAAGAAATAAAAGAAGGCTCTTGGCCCACTTGGGGGTTATTGTACTGCTGGCACTTGGACAGACTTCCTCTGTGCTGGGCACAGCATTCTATATGTACTAGTTTGTGTAATCTCACAAAGACGCTAGAAAATATTAAAACTCTTTAAATCTGTTTTACTCTAAGTTGAGGAGTCAGAATTTGAACTGAGTTCAAAGCAGAGCCCTTTGCCACCGTGCTGCTCTCTTGTTAGGGGAGGAGAGCTGGAGAATAACGCAGGATGATACATGGTGGAGTGTGAAATCGTGTCTATAATGATTATGATGAGACCAGAAAAATCCCCTTCCATCTACAGAGGTGGGTGCAGTGGAGTTCGTCAATATGTTTAGGTTGGAGCAAATGTAGAGGGACTTTTTGAGAAGGCCGAGGGCCAACAGGACGCACATCAGGTCAGGAAGTGGGAGCTGTGGGCTCTGCCCAGGAGTGGGGAAAAATACCAAAAGATAATTAAATGTATTTTTGCCCTTTGCGAATTTAATCTTCTTGGATTCACCTGACCAATTGATCGATTTAGGAGCATTAGCAAAATGGAAGGAGAAAGAGAGAAGACTTCTGAGGGGATAGGAGGGTCCATGGCCACCTTATTCAGCCCTTAGTGGGTCAACATACCTGTTAACAAGGGTCTACAGGGCTTTTACCCAGTGATATTGATAAACACTCACAAACTTTAAAATGTTCCTTTAGAGGTGCTGGTCATTCTTCTGTAGTAAGATCAGAACTTCCTGAGCCCCTCTGCTTTCAGGGATGGTAGATGATCTTGGGGAGGTGGCAGCAATTTCTCTCAAGAAACTGATGAAATGTCCTTGCTTCTTGGCTGATAGAACAGAGGCTTCCAGGGACACCAGTGTGCCAGCTCTCTGATCCAAAGCCCTGTGTGTCATATACCGGAGGTCCCTAGGCTGTGGACAACACACGTTCCTGAGACGGTCTTTAGGTGGGATTTGTAACTGATATCCCTGATGAGTAATGCATATATGGTAATAATAACAATAGTACTACAGTGGCTCGTATGGGGTAATAACACAAATTATTGGCACAATGTTTGCAGGAAGGGTTTTCTCAAAATACGAGGTGTCAGGTGGATGAGGACAGTGTATGTAGAATAAGCGGGTGGCAGTGGGTGCCACTGGGCTGTGGGTGGGTTGGGTACAGCTGGAGCCCCGGTGAAGGTGGAGATGCTGGAAGGTTTCAGTTGGGGGGGGGGATGGCTCCATTTTCTTGTTAGAAAGGTAGCCCTGGCCAGAGTGTAGAAGGACAGGGAGAAGGAACCAACAGGAGGCAGCAGGGCCAGCCAGGACCCAGCTATAATAACCCGACTGAGACGTGACAGGAACCTGAGCCAGGGCTCTCAGTGGTGGGGGAGGAGCCAGGCAGGGAAATCAGAGAACTTACACTGGATTGAGCTTAGAAATTGATGGGGGTTGGCAGTGAGGGAGCAGGAGGAGTCTAGGAAGGTGCACATTTAGGATTTGAGGTCTTGCTGCAAGTGAAAATGCTCTCTGAAGTGTTTTCATCTCAAAAATGTATGTAAATTTGTGTCTTTTGCATAAAACTATGCCAATATTTGCATTTGTATGAAAATGATATGTAAAACCAGGTAAAAGACTGAACCTTCCCTTCCAAAGCTTCAGAGGAAGCTGACACATGAGAAAACTGCACCCTGGTTGCCTGCGGCTTCTGATCTGGGCAGCAAGTGCCCCTTTGGGGAAGCGTTGGCATCTTCCATGATCTGGCTGCATCCTCCCCTTTCACCTTCACTTTGACCAAAATAGTCTTTTTACTGTTCCTTCAACCACATCATGAAATCATCCCTCCTCTGATTTTGCAAATGTTCCAGAGTTTCTTGCGCTTCCGCCTGCCATGTTCAAGGTCCCGCTGGGATGTTCTCACCTCCTTCCAGCCTTCCATGACTGTGTCTGGCTTTCTCTGGGGCCCTCCTCTGGAATGATGCAGACTTGTTTGGTGCATTGCTTTTAGAATTTAGCAGTAGGTAAAACCATACATAAAAAGTGTTAAAAAAAACCCCCAACCCTGTTGTAGTTGTTCTTATTATGGCGCTTCACGGTTGTTTGTTCTGTTTCTTTCCAAGCAAATTATAAGTCCTGTGAGGTTGGGCACATCATCATCAATTTTTTATTTGTCACAGTACTCAGCTCCATATATACTTTCTGAATAGATGCAGTCATCCCACATATAGCAAACACATTTATATTTGAATGGAAGGATAGACGGTAACTCCTCCCCCACCAGAATGTATCTGTGACTTTAAATTGAATGTCTATTCCCATTAAATGAAATCTCTTGTTTCCTCCATAAAGTAGATTTAAATATCAGAAAGCTACTAGCTTTCCTTCCTTTGTGGCCTTTCTCTTGATGGGAGAAGTACGAGGTAGGGCCGAAGTCATCTCAGGTGGCTGAGACTCTGATGCTATGCAGGTTGCAATGACTTTCTCAGCCAAGCCTACACGAGCCACGTCATAGCTTTTTAGTTGTGCATTTCACTGCTTGAAGAATCAAAACATGGAAAAGCTGACAGAGATGGAGGCAGAGTAGCTTTCTAGAAACATCCACAGAGATGCAAGTGCCTTTCTCCGGAGCCTGCTTCTCCTTACACGGGTTTGTGTTTTCTTTTTTTTTTTTTTTTT
>NW_003852411.1:23708384-23728511 GCF_000181295.1 Otolemur garnettii | reverse complement strand
CCGGCTATTTTTTTTTGGTTGCAGCCATCATTGTTGTTTGGTGGGCCCGGGCTGGATTCGAACCCGCCACCTTAGATGTATGTGGCTGGCGCCTTAGCCACTTGAGCCATAGGCGCCGAGCCGGTTTGTGTTTTCACATCACATCACACTTGATTTTCAGCGCTTGTTGTCTGGACTCCCCTGATGGGTGCCTGGACCTTATTAGGAAACAACATCATCAAACAGTGTGCTGGACCCATCGTTGAGAGGCCATAGGAGGAGGAGACTGGAAAGTGTGCCAGAAAGAGGTAGAAGGAGACTCGGGTGAGGAAATGCTGTTGTGGTTCACCAACGGTCTGAATCTGATAATCATGGAAGAACGTGGAGAAGGAAAACAATGCCGAGAATTTCTGGTGAGGTTGTTGATGTAAATATAAAAGCCGGAAGAGGGACGTCAAACTTAAAAAAGCAGAAAAGTATGGAATAAATGGAAAGGGCTATTCTTTGGAGGAACCAAAACATAGCCTGTTAGTTAAGTGACTTCAGATTCAGGGAACTGAATGGAATCTTTAGAGTTCATTTCAGCTCCTTTTCCGTCTTCCTGGAACTGGGCACGTTCTAACTAGCAGGGCTCTAGTTACCTCTTGGATCACTAATACTGTGAATTCAACCCTCCTGCTGTGCTCAGGATTGGTGATCTCTTCTCCATTCTCTGGTTAGTTTCCTGTGGCTGCTGGAATATTTGCCACAAACTTAGAGGCTTAATGCAACACGGATATATTATTTTCACGTTCCATAGGTCAGATGTCTGGTATGGATCTTACTGGGCTAAAATCAACAGCTGCATTTCTTTCTGGAGGCTCTATGAAAGAATCTGTTTATTTGCCTTTTCCAGCTTCTAAAGGCCACCTGCAGTCCTTGGCTTGTGGCCCCTTCTCCTGCTGATTATTGCCCCTGGTCTTGTTCTCATCATCGATGTTTTCACATAGAACAGCGTTGCAGGGGAAGCCAGACAGTATTTGGATCCAGGGAATTATGACCACTTTTCTGGGTTCTACTTTTTTGCTCTTGAAAAGTCACAAGGATAGCACTACCTGGAAAGGTTTGGGAAACACAGCTCTGGTTTAACACCTGCTTCTTTGTCCTTTTACCTTTCTTCCCTATCTATTCGGGGGTGTTCAGTATTTGTCAGTGCAGGAAGCAAACAGAGGCTTATCTAAGACGCCTTCATTTAGCAAATGCCTGGCTGTCTCACTGAGGCTTTTAATTTAGCTTTTTACTAATGACCATGTGCATTTGGGAGAAGAAGATGTCTTCGCCGATAATAAAGCAGCTGTGCATGCCTTGCTTAACTCCTTCATCAAATCTCCCTCTGAAACCAGACTTCCCCTTCGTTAGCTGCAGAAATGTTTGAAAACTTCCTGTATCCAGGGTACTACTGAGAGCTATGAGAATTCAAAGAAGTAGGGGCCACAGGTTCTGCCCTCAATGTGCTTACAGTTGGGGAAATACATGTAAGACATTTTGGAGCAGAAGAGTATTCACTTTGCAGTTTGACAAACTTGAGCCTCAGTTTTATAATCTGTAAAGTGGAAGTAATACGTAATCTCTACCTTGCAGAGTGGTTTGGAGATATAGAAATACTAGAAGTAAATGCTTGACCCTTAGTAGACGTTACCATTATTAAATAGAAATGATCTTGTAAGAATATCTGTGAAACTTGGACCAACAGCACAAAGGGGAATCAGACCCAGGGGAGGCTGGAGTTGGTCAGGAAAGTGTCCATTGATGAAGTGGATTGTTGCTGTAGTGTCACTGTTGTTGAGAGGGAGACCACAGGTGTCTGCACCATTGCTCTACAGCACGTGGCGCTGACCTGCATCCTTCCTGAAATCTTCACTGCTGTTGCTAATGGAAACCTTGGATCCTGCTGCCTCTGAGGAATGGACTGTGGCCAGTGTGCCTCATCCTGCCCCACCTGGTGTCAGTTTTGGGAGAGCAGATGGGTGTTCCTGAGGCCTGCTGCAGGCATCGTGCTCAGTAGAGAACAGAATAGAGTCGGAGGAGGAGGAGGCAAAAGGCTGCTGAGAACTCCAGGCTTCTCCAGGGCAGGGGAGGCACGGAGGGGCTGAGAGGAGAGTGAGCGTGCCCCGCCATCTCCACCTTCTATGACCCCCCATCTCCACCTTCCCTGTGTTCCTGGGTCATGTATCTTCCCTCGCTTTTCCATCCCTTGTCCAGGAGCATGGGGAGAAAATTCTTGTTGAATAAATGTCCCCCCGAGGATATTTTAAATGAGCTCACAAACGGGAGGGGGCCCAGCGCTCCTCATGCCTCACTATTCTTTTTTCTTGTACTTTCACCCCGTGTCATTTCCTTTACTTCTTTCTCTGCAGTTTTTGTCTTCTTCTCTCCCAAGGACAAGGATGAGAGAGGAGAGAGAAGAAAAGCAGGCAGCCTGTGTGTGGCCCTGTTTTCCCTCTTGGGTGTGTTGCTGCTGGAAAACTGGCTCTTCCTGGGAATTTCTTCAGGGTTGTGGAGACTGAACATCCTATTTCAGTGAGGTTGCCCTTTGAAAAAGCTATTTGGGTCCATGTTTACTGAGGTCTGTAGCACTTGTTTTTTGGGGTATAAATCTGATGGGAGAAGTTGGGCCAGGAGGAGGGGAGGGGACAGGAAAGCAGAGTGAGAGATCGGGCACTCTTGGTCGTGTGCCACTGAGTCCTGGCCGCCTTAGGGTTTGGTTTCTACCCATTCCACACCCTCTTTTGCTGTCCAGCCTGGACAAACCCTATGCACTTCTAGAGATGGCTCATGTCTGGCCCCACCTTCCTTCCTTCTCTCAACCCCACAACGTGGCCTCATCGCCTTGTCCAGTATCACTTTATCCCACCCTGGCTTTCTCCCCTGGTCCCAGTGATCACGTGCTATGTGCTCGAGTTCCCTTTTGGTTGTGTTCCCTCTCAATAGGCTGTGGTCTCCCTGGGTGGAGGGATTGTGCCTTTTTTCTTGTTGTATTTGTATTCCTTTGGCATGTACTGAACTCTTCACTGACATTTGTTGAACGTTACACAAATGAATGAATCCTGCCGTATATAAGCTGGCACTCACTCACCCTCCTCTCCATCTCCTGAAGCTTACGTACCTGGCTCAGGTCTCGTTCCCCCAGGACACTCCTCCCTGGCATCAAGTGTGAGAGCTGGCAGGGGGTTTAGTTAGCACCTGCGGAGCCTTCCTCAGACTCCATTCTCAGAACAGATGCAAAATTTGGCCCCAGTGCCCTATCTTCGTGGCCTAAATGGAAAGTGACCTTGAGTCACAATGCAGGCATTGTAAGGGAAAGGGTGAGCCCAAGAGTAACTGGGAGGAAAGCAAATTCTCTCGTCACACAGTGGGTGCAAAATCTCAGACCACAGAACAGGGCAGGGCAGGAAGGTGTTTGCGACATGTTATCAGAACGTGGACAGTCGTCCTAAGCTGACTCTCAGAAATTCCTTGTTAACAAGCTGAAATAAGATAATCCTCATTTTCAATTGAGCTCAGGATTATAATTTCTTGGAAGGTGCAAGAGGAGGCAATGAATGGGAAGGAAGCACAGACAAGTCAACGTGACTTGGAGTGGGAGGGCATTGCTTTCCACGCTGGTTTCTGTATAGGTGATGGTCAGAGCTGGCAGAAAGCCCAGGACATATCAACAGTCCGGAAAGGGAGATGCTCTTGCTGTAAATCTTGTGTTAGTTCTCGCACCCGCCCTCTCCCACCTTCCCCACAGTATCACATTCTCCTTCGGGAATGTTCTCACACAGGCTCACATTTCTCGGTAAGTACACGGAGCTGCCTCCCGGGTGCCCCAGAGCACTCTGTACCCCCGCCAGCCCTCGGATCACATTCTGCCTTAGAGCAGCTGTGGGCGTGTCTGTCTCTCTCCCTCACTGCAGACATATTAGGGTTGCTCACACATCTATTAATGCATTTCTGCACCGGAGCTTGCAGGCAGCTTTCCTGAGAGTAAAGCCTCTCTAGCTATTTTCATTTACTTAAATTAAATTTGCTTTTTTGGTGAAGGTGGAAGGTGGACAGGGAAATATACCAGATCCAAGAGTACTTTTGGCTTCTTGATGGGAAAGAGTGGACTTGCAACAGGAATCCTACTTGGGCTTCCTGGCCCTCATCCCCACGACGATTTCACAGGCGCACCTCTATCTCCCCAGATTGTCGTTATCTTTTTGCGAAGGCCCTATGGTCTCAGCTGGCTCTTCTCGCAACTTTTAGGCCGTCGTCTCTCTCTGCATTGCTGGGTCCTCTTTGCACTTCCAAGTCCTCTAAGTCTGGTTCTAGAGAAAGGAGTACTCCCCTTGGGTCCTGCCTCCCTGCTGCCTCTCACAGAGCACGAGAGACAACCTGTCTTGCTGCTTTTCCTGGGGAACAGAGACTGGGAGAAAAGCAAATCAGAGGGTCACACAGGCTGGCTTTTAATTCCGGACTCCCTTGTAAGACAGACTGGAAACCCAGGTGGGATCTGTGCTTTGCTCTCACTCATGAGGACGAGTCTCTCCCAACCTCCCAACCCATCTGCCTTCTCAAATGCAGGCTGTAGTATAAAACCGAAGGAGAGTAGTTTTCACAAGAATGGACATTTATTGAGAACCTACTAGGAATTTTATAATTCTTTTTGTTTTCTTAGCAAATCTCAAGAATGCAACACATTATTATAACTGCAGCCACCATGTTGTACTGCACAATGGATCTCTTGTTCTTTCATTTGTATCGAATACTTGGTTTCATTACCTATTAAATAGTGTTGTTTTAAGAATTTAATGATAGGATATGTGTAGTTCATTTAGCACAGTGGCAGGCATATAAGAAGAACACAATAAATAGTAATGATTACTGTCCTAATAGTCACTGGGCAAGAGTTCACTCCTACTAAGTGACCTCCTTTTTATTTCACATGATAACAGGAGCTAACATTCATGGAGCATTTATGCATCAGGCACCATGGTATTTTCCCCCATTTGTTTTTTTATTGGTATATATTCATGAGATCCAAGCACAGGTTTGCTACACTGACATATGGCATTGTGGTGAAGTCAGGGCTACATATTATTCTGTACTCACTCAACTAACCCCATGAAGTGAGTGCTATTGAAGCCCCATTTCATCAGTGCAGAAACTGAGCCTCAGAGAGATTACCTAGCAAGTTCAAGATCCCCCAGCCATAAAGTGATGGACCAGGGTTTATGTCTTAGTCCAGAACCATAGTATTAACTAGTAGTAACCTCCCCACCGATGCCTTTTAAACTCTAGGGAGAAGTTTGCATCTTTGAGAATATTAAACTAAGGAAACACCCATTTCACTGCTTCTCAAAGAAAAGAACTATTATGGTCTATTTTCTTGTTGCTTGTCTAACAGGAAATAGTCTGGTTTATTACTTATAAACCAGTTCTTGGAACTACGACCAAAAACTTCGACTTGGTGCCGGAAATGGTGTGGTTTTACATGTGCTGGTCAGGAAACAGTGACCAGAGTAAAATATTTGGCAAATTTTATACTCTGATTGAGAACTGAGGGCCTGGACACATAGCTGAATATATTTGCATGCTGCTAATTTTTTTATGGTATGATTTTTAAGGGTTTCATAGTATGAAACCATTGTATGGTTGTAACACTTGAATGACATGAAATCTGGGCGGTGGGGAATTGAATGACACACTGTGTGGGATTTTGCTTAGTAGAGAGCAGGAGGGATTTTAGAAAAGAGTAATTGAATATCAGGTGTCCAGCTTTTCTGGGTTTAGGAGTTTGTGTGGGACTAGCTCTGTCCTGAAGGTGACCTGTGTGTGCTGTGCTGCCCTTTTCAGGCAGTGAGGACAGGGAGGCAGGCTTCTTGGTCTAACTTATTCCAGAAACCTGCCCAAATGTCACTCAGCTCAATCTTGTAGTCTTAGAGAAGGTCGACGATTCAGGTTCCAGTTCTCTTAAACCACCTATAGAAGGCAGAAGCCTCCCAATCCAGCGGGTCAGGCTTCTTTGTAACTTAGATCTGCTGAAGCCTTTAGTAAGCAAGAGAAGATATGAGCATAACATCCCTAACGGAATGTCGCTCATGGGAAGAATGTCTAGAATGTGACCCTCTGTGGTGGCTGCATTTGAAAGAATAGCATGTTCTGAAAGGAAATACGAGGGAGATTAATCTGATCTTACCTATTGGCTAGGAATCAAAATGTTAAGAAAAGCACAAGAAATCATATCTCCAAAGTAGGAAGCAGTTATAAACATTGGCTGCCCTGAATTATGTCATTCATCAGAGTCATGTCCTAGAACTGTGCCCACACACCTGGCCAAAGTGTTTCCTGTTTTGTTTCAGACCCAAGATTCTTGCAATCCAGAGTGACCTTCCGAAATATTCGATCTGGGATTCTTTTTTAGCCTGGACAGCAAGGATGGTATCTTTTCAGAAGGAAAGGAGAGGGTCACTGGCCTGGGAGAGAAGATAAAGAACCATGTCACTGTTAGCCCGGGGACCAAGTCTTCTCACCACCAAATCATTAGCATCTAGCCCGGCCCCTGCCATATAGTAGTAGAAGCTTAATGTGTATTTTGTGACTACATAAAGGGATGAGAGGGCGAAGTAGAACTGTGGATTGTTTGCTGCCGTATTGTCTGGTACTTCAGTAGAATGTGTGGCACAGAATATAGCGTCTCCCTTCTTTCTCAGTGTGGGCCTAGCTCCTCCTCAGCTTCGCAGTCTTCTGGGTCAGGATTTTCCTAAGAGATCGTTTTACTTCTGTCCTCTCAGAAATAGAAATGACTAAGATGAGACAGAGTAGAGCCAGAAATCCACGGAGAGGGATGAGAAAGAAGAAGGAACCAGTGCTGCCTTGACGCTGTGCTGGCCGGGAGCCCCAAACCATTAGCATTGTTTTGCCCTGTGAGCAGAAGCAGAGGGGTATAGAGTCACAGATGACTTGTTGACCCTAATTATTGGCCAATCTATTATAATGGAAGAGTTGAGGGCCACGAGCGGAGAGGCAAAGGATTCCGTGTGTAATAGGCAAACTGATAGTTTCCATATGCGCCTTCTTTCTGGGAAGATGAAAAGCTCTTTGTCAGAACAAAAAATTCTGTTGGTTACACATTCAGGGTAGAAATCAGACTCCTGACCTCAGCTGCCTGCTTTTTGCTGGATTAGCCTCAGACAAGTCAAATATACTAGAGATAAGAGCGTCTCCATTTCCCTCTGTACAACCAAGTTGGCCCAAGCAGATATTCCTCCTCTCACACAATTAGTGAGAGAGTTCGAGCCGGGGTGGGAAGGGGACCTTTCTGTAATGAGCTGTCAGAGGAAAGTCTCATTACGTTGGGAAGAAAGAGAAACCCCTGCAAATGATGGCACTTGGAACAAACTTGGCAGCGGAATGGCGAGAGACTTGGTATATTAACAAGTTATTTCTGTCACAGTCTGTCATTATGGAGCTTCTTCTTCAAGCTATTAATAACTCCAATAATACATATTGATTCAAAAGGGGACTCGGGGGCTTACAGAATCCCCAGACAGATGAGTATCAGCAATGTCAACAGATCTGGAAGAAATCCAGTCCCCACATATTACTCTGGGAAGGGCAAGGAGACAGCCTTAGCCTTGCTGTGACTTGAACTGTGGTGGCAGGTGGGTGAGTGTGAGTCGCTCGGTCCTCTCCAGCTCCCTGCTTGTGGAGAGGCCTGTGGCCTGATGGTTCAGAGCACAGGCTTTGGAGCTGCCTGGATAAGCTACTTAATTGCTCTGCCACTCAGCTTCCTCCTGTGCCAAGGGAGGTGGGGAGGGGGATAGCACATACTTCATTGAGTCATGAGGATTAAAAAAGTTAATACGCGTGAAGCGCTGAGAACTCTGCCTGGCAGATTTGACAAGTTACTGTTCCATATTATTATTTTATATGGGCTATCCCTTCAGTTCAGAATTCTGAGTCTTGGGTCTGATGAACTTGGTGGCATAAATATTCTCCAGAGAGGCAGGCAATTTGTAATTATCTGTGATAATAGAAGATAAGAACAACACAGCAAATGAATGCCCACAAGCAAACCCCTCACTTTATTTTGGCCAGGCCATCCAATGTCTTTCCCTCAGATGCTTTTCTTCTGAGCATTATTTCTTTTCCTGACCCTACGTATCTTCACGATGGGTATCAAATGCCATTTCATAAGGGCTCTGCAATTAAAAGGAAAATGGGTGGAGAAAAGAGCCCTCCTCATCTACTTCTGGATTACACATCCTAATAATAATGATCAAGAAATATTACAGTGATATTGTGCTATAATGAAAATATACTTTCCAACAGTGACACCTCATTATTTCCCATTCCTCTACTACAAGAATTTGTTGTTGTTGTTTTGAGGCAAGAGGATCCACTTGAGCCTGGAGTTTACCGCTGCACTCCAGCCTTGATGATGATGGAGTGAGACAGGGTCTCCCAATAACAGCTTACTGCAACCTCATGCTACCACATCCTGCTAATTTTAATTTTTTAATTTTTTTTTTTTTTGTAGAGATGAGGGGGTCTCACTATGTTTCCCAGGCTGGTATCAAACTCCTGGGCTCAAGTGGATCCTCCTGCCTCAGCCTCCTAAAGTGCTGGGATTATTGGCATGAGCCACCACACTGGGCTGAGAATGGTTATCTATATTTTAACCCATTTCCACAAACATCTATGGTTCATCTTCCATGTGCCAGGCAACATGCTAGACTTAAATAAGATACCATACCTTCTTTCAAAAAGGAGAGGGGGACAGACACGTGCAAAGCCAACATTAGGCAAAAGCATGAAATGTGAAGATTTGAGGGCCCAGAGCCTTGGAATAAAAGGCGATTTCCTTTAGCTGTGCATGTTGATAAAATATTCATTTGTGTTAGTCAGAAAAATACCCCAAGCTCACCCCTAAACAAGCCTCATTTCAAGGCTCCCAGCTTTCATATAGACTAACTCATTAAGAACTCTAAGATCAGCGTGGGAGGCTTGGAACGACAGGGATGTGATATGAATGAGAATAAAATTTAAGCTTTGCATGGCTGACCCAAAGCTTTCCAACTAATTTAGCAGCATAATTGAGTTCAGGCTCCATATTTTGTCCTGCTTTGAGTAAATGATGCAACCCATTTCACCGCTGAGCAATCTCCTGTGAATGAGCGTTCTTTCCCAACGTAAAGAGGATGGCTTTTAGGCTTGGTCCAGCTTTTTCCTCTGTGAGTATTATTTTTCCTTTTTGTTCTGGTTTCTTGGAGTTCCAGGTTCTGACCACTGAGACAGAGCAAAACTAGAATGAGTTAGAAATCCTACCAGCAAGTCCATGAGCTAGAGGCAGTGCTTGGGGCATTCCCACAATGAACACCTTTGACAGCTTCAATTTGTGCTCCAGTTTTTAGAGAGAACTCACCCCAAATTTCTCCCAACCTTGGACTCTATATATCCCACTGCCTTCTGGGAACTCCCTCCTGGATTACCAGCAAACCTTCAAACTCAATTCATCGTGTTTACCCTCTAAATGTGCTTCCCTGTCCATGTGATGTCAGGTGCCGACATTTGTCCAGTTGCCAGAGCTGGTGATCTGAGAATCATCCTGGCTCCCTTACCACCTCCATCCGCTAACTCACCAAGGCAGATTGGATCTCTGCACAGCTCTGGCACCTGCCCCAGCCTCTTCATACCAAGTGACTGTCCATATCAAAGACTATGACCAGGGAAAGATCATCTCTCACCCAGGGAACAGCCACTCCTACCCTCATTTCTTACCTGGATTAATGTTGCAGACACAATTTTGTCTTCCTCCAATCCATCCTCTGAAATGCTGCCTAAGTCATGTTTCTTTTCTTTTCTTTTTTTTAAATGTTTAATTGACAGGTAAAGATTACATATATATTCAGGGCATACAATGTGATGATTTGATATATGTACACATTGTATCATGATCACCACAATCAAATTAATTGACACCTCCATTACCACCTATGCTGCACCTTAGACCTGCAGAACTTGTTCATCTTATAACTGAAACTTTGTATCCTTGGACCAGCATCTCCCCAGATCCCTCACTCCCCAGACTCTGGAAACCACTGCTCTAGTCTCTGCTTCTGTGAGTTCAACGGCATCTGTAGCACAGTGATTGTGGCGCCGGCCACATGCACTGAGGCTGGCAGGTTCCAGCCTGGCCCAGGCCTGCTAAACAACAATGAAACTGCAACCAAAAAATAGCCAGGCACTGGTGCCTATAATCCCAGCTACCTGGGAGGGTGAAGCAAGGGAATCGCTTAAGCCCAAGAGTTTGAGGTTGCTGCAAGCTGTGATGCCACAGCACTCTACCCAGAGCAACATAGTGAGACTCTGTCTCCAAAAGAAAAGATTCTACACATAAATGAGATCATGCTGCATTTGTCTTTCTGTGTCTGACTTATTTTGATTAGCATAATGCCCTCCAAGTTCATCTACATTGTTGCAAATGGCAGGATTTCCTCCTTTTTTATGGATGAATAATGTTCCATGTGTAATGCTTCTAACAAGTAACAATTATTAGGAATCATTTGAAAAAGAGTAATGAGGAGGAAGAGGGTGGGGGAGGGGTAAAAACTTCACCTAAAAGATACAATGAACACTATTCGGGTGATGGGCACACTAACAGCCTTGACTTAAGCATTATTAAAAGCTATTCACGTAACAAAAACATTTGCACCCCCTTTGTAATAATGTGATGCATGCAGGTGCAAGAGGGAACAGATGCCTCTCAGTTGGAAGTTGGGGACCCCACGCTTGGCATCAGCCACCCTTTGCTGAGAAGGAAGAGGAGGAGTAAGCGAGGGTGGGGTGGATGCAGCCAGCCTCGGCCAGCAGCCTTCCTCTTGGTGCTCTCCCAGGGGCCTGGAAATGCTCATTTCTTTTAGGGAAGCATTGAGCTGGGCTTCGGTGATGATCTGACCCTGAATTTGGGGGTTCTAACAAAGCCCAAGGAGCAAGGGCTTATCCTGGACCAAGAAGGAAGAACTCATTGTGCTCACGATTCAATCAGCAATGTGAACTACAGTGTTTAAGAAGTCATTTCTTAAAGAGTCATGAATTGCTGTAGAACTCGCTTAGTTGTTGCTAGTAGGATTGTATGTGGGGGTGATAGTTTTAGAGGGTATTTGGCATAACGGATATACTCTTTGACCCAACAATTACAGTTTTTGGGATTTACTTTAAGGGAACAATCACAAAGTTCATTGTATCTTTTTTTTAAAATAATAAAACAACTGCAAATCAGTGAAATGCTTCCGAGCAGGGACTTGACCAAGTAAGTTACAGGGAGTTCCTATTAGGAGGTACAAAGCAAAGACCCACAGTGAGGTTACAGAGCAGTACACAGTGGCCCATGCACCAAATCTGGCCAGCCACCTGATTTTTCATGGCTCTCGAGCTAGGGATAATTTTACATTGTAAACAGTTACCCAGGCGGTGCCAGGGGCTCAGTGAGTAGGGCGCCGGCTCCATATACTGAGGGTGGTGGGTTCAAATTACTGAAGTGCCTACACAACAGCCTCAATTTTGTGTCATAGACTGTGGAGGCTAAAATCCTATGGAGCTCTTTAGGAAGAAGTCTGAGCACCGCGGCAAAAGAATAATGAGATGCAAACTTTTGGCATATGCGTAATCAGGTGAAATTATAGTGAAGGTTCGTATCCAAGTTACCTATTGCTGTGTACTGAGGCATCTGACCTTTTTTCTTTTCTGCCACACACTGGAAGAATAAGAGTCGTCTTGGGCTACACAGCAAATTCACCCACATTAATGAATGCTGGTGAGCAAACGAAAAGTCTGTGTATCCTTTTTGCAAGATCTGACACTATAGTTAAGCAAAACAGTTCTCAAATGATCTGCATCATGGGCCACAGTCGGACACCCCTCCAGGACATCTACTGTTTTATTTGTTCGTTATTCTGTGGCTCTAGACTTTGGACAGTGCAGAGTAAAAGACGTCTGGGGCTTGAGTCAGGATTATCTGAGGGATTAGGGGCTGGATGGGATGGCTTTATGGGGAGTTCATGTCCGGGGCTTTAGCTCTCTCTATCTGTGACTATATTCCTTTTTCCTTTTCCATGTGCTCGCCTGGGCCTCCCCGCTGCGTGGCAGTGTAGTTAGTTTCTTACACGGCAACTGGTTTCCCCCCGTGCAAAAGCAAAAGGGGCGAGTTTATTAAAGGTCAGGGATAGCTTCACTCTGCTGCATTCCATGGAAGGTCACAAAAGAATCCCAAGTGACATGGGGAACCCAGATTAGAGGGGCTTGGGGCCTTGCCCCTGCTTTGTTGGGGGGAACTGCATACATGTGCAGGATGGGGAGCCCCCGGGCAGCCATCCTCGGAGACCAGCTCCGTGTGTAGTGGCTGTACACAGAGCCATGGCTGCATCTGGGACTTCAGGTCATGTCATCATGACATTTTCAGGGGATACAAAAAATAAACAAGAAAAGCCCTACCTATTTTAGGAATCTGTAGTAGATATTGGTCATACTCATTCTTACCCAATGTATTTTGAATAACATTTTTAGAGTTGGGCTAGTGAGCCAATGTCTAAGACAGAATTCAAATGTCTCACCTGCCTGTAGCTAGGATGCAAGCACACGGAGTTAATATTTTAAACAGAATGTAAAAAAACAAAACAAAACAAAAAAAACCAAACCAGGTTAAGAAATCTCGAGTCTGGAGTCCGACTGAGTTCAAATCTCAGCTTTACTGCTCACTATTTGTTTGACATTAGATGAGTTACATATGCTTTTGTGCCTCACATCCCTTCTCTATAGAAAAGGATAGTCATAGTACCAAGCTTCTAGGGTGGTTTGGGGGCTTAAATGACCTAATGCCCATAAAGAGCTTAGGAAAGGGTCTGGCCTGGCCAACCGGACACAGACATGAAACTTCAGCTCAGATGGGCGCAGTACAAGCCAGCGGCGGACTCTGTGGAGCTCTGGGTTGCTGGCGCAGGTGGCTGTAAAGACTTCCAACCTTTCCCTTTGGTCACAAGATCAAAGTGGAGTTGATACTGGCAGCAGCACTGGCTACAGTATAGCCAAGCTCCAGGGATTTATAAGTGGTTTCTCTATTGAATCAGTTCTGTGTGGTTTGGGGTTTTATTCCTGAAATCTTCAGCTCTCATGTTTTTCTAGCTAGTTCAATGATTCTGTTAGGAAAAATATTTTTTAGTAAAACTCCCCTACCCCCCCTTTCCTCCTACACTCTATGGAGAGAATTCTATTGTCTGCGATTAAGAACTTTGGCTGATATAACTGCAACATGGTTTCAGGGGTATCAGGAAAGGCCTCCTGGAGTATTTTTCATGATGGAATTTTAGCATCAGAGAATATTCTATAAAGCTCTTATGTTGATATGCAAATTCTGGAAAGAAGGTATCACACATAAAGCCAGCCTGTCTGCCTGCCTCCCTCCCTTCCTTCCTTCCTTCCTGCCTGCCTGCCTCCCCCATTCCCTCCCTTTCTTTATTCTCTCTCTTTCTTTCTTCCGTTCTTCCCTTTCTTTGTATAAAGTGCCCTTTTGGAACTAGGGGGTACTAACTTGGCTTCTGGCCTAAGCAGCTTGACTGAGTTTGGAAGGAGATCTGCTCTGATTAAATTTCCTTCTCCTTTGTTCTCCAGGGTTGTGTAAGATGGCATGGCTTTGTCAACTCACATTTCCAGAGTTGCCTGATAATGACCAGGCTTGTTTTTGTATTAGAAGGTTTTGAAGTCTTTCCCTTGGATGACAGATAAGATTTATATAATTTTTGAAATTTGTCTGGCTCCATTAGGCTAAACAAGTCGGTAGATTCGAGTGATACTTTTGATGTCATGATTTGGCACATACTCATGTCCGTCTGGAAACTTTTCAGTAGTCATTGGCAGGTATTGCCAAAAGATGCCAGGAACCTAGAAGAAGAAAAGGCAAACATTTCTGGATGAGAGATGAAGCCTCAGGGGCAAGCTGAGTTTACTCTTGACTGTGTATAATAGTTGTGGTGAGACGAGGGGTTGAGATTGAGAGAGGATTATAAAACATTCAAATGTGAGAGGAAATCTTTTCTGGCAGGATGGAGAAAAATTGTACGTATATAAATTCAATGTGCACCTTGGAGGTATGCAGGGATTTATTGCCAACGCTTGTAATACTGCAAGAGTCGTGGCATCAATGCAATTTCTTAAAAATCCATGAGGCAAACTATTATCATCTCTATGTCACCCTGTGGATACTCAGAGGAGGTTATGTAATAATAGCCACTCTCAGGGAGATGAGTCCATCAGGCCTTCTTAGAGTGTTTGCCATCTGTGAACAGTGTTGGCCCAGCAGACTGGGACAGAGGGACGCATGGGCCAGGTGGACCTGGGTGAGGCACCAGGCAGTCTGCATATCAGAGGGTGATAATGGCCAGAGTTTGGGTGGGAAGCAAAGGAGATAGGCTGAGGGAGGGCAAAACAAAACACAGCAGGGGGTGAGAAGGGCCACTAAGAGTAACATACACGCTTGTTGGAAATAAATTTTGCACATTTGTTTTATATTTTACTAAGGTATCTCGGGCTCAAATGTTACAAAGAGAGGTCTCTATGGCTTTTCTGTCTTTTTATAACAGAGTATTTCTATGGAACACTGCTTAACAGTGCAAAGGATTGGGATCTAGAAATAGGAAACTCTAAACCTGAATTCATAGGTTTACTTTTTATTATCTGTGTCCTGAAACCTATTGGTTCACTTTGTTACATCCAAATAGTCACGCCTGTAAAATGAGAAAGTAACACCCATCTTACTGTCAGGGGATATTTGATCATGATTCAGATATGAGGTGATACTGGAGAATTATTATTAATTTTTAAAGTATAATGAAGGTAAATAACATGTTGCTTGTAATTTATTCAGCTGTGTCAGTTTTTAAAGAAGTCGTAGAAGTATAGCAATATGTTCACATTTTGAGATTCAGGAGATGGGTAACATTATTCTCTCTATTCTTTTTCTTTGAAATTTTCCTTAATTGAAAGTTAGAATAAGTCTTCATCTTTCTTACCTCACAGGATTGTTGTGAAGATCAAATGAGACAACGGATGGAGACTGTCTTACAAATGGCAACACACTAACTACTGTGGGTTGTCATTCTTTTCATTGTTTTTGAGAAGAACAGAAAGATATAATCCAGTTCTGCTCTTGTCTGGGTGAGAGCTCTCAGTTTCTCTCTTCCTACTTTCCATACCCGGAAAGAGCTGACCTATTCCAGAAAGCTCAAGGGAAGGCTTCCTGGTAATGTTTTCTTTCATTGTGTGGAACGGAGGCACAAAGTCTACATAGAATGCTGGGCAAAATGGAGGGCTGGACCGCTCTCCTCTGTGCACAAAGGGAGTGGTCTCTGGGAGCTTATGGTTTCAACTAATTACGGTACATCGTGGCATCTATTTCTGCCCACCGGCTCCTTGGCTTCCAGACAGACCTCCATGCTCAGTACTAATAATGCTTTCAATATAAGAGAGAGCAGAAAATAATGCAGGGTTAATTACCAAGGTATTGTGGAACCACCTTTCAGCCATTTAGCTGCCATTTCTAGTAAAAACCTTAAATCCTTTTGGAGAGATGGTATTTGCAGAAAGTGTACTGGGCCAGTTTGCCTACAGGGACATTTGGTCTCTTCTTCCTTCTTCCCAAACTCTAAGGATTATTCCTAAGACTGGAGTATAGCTGTATTTTCTGCCTCCTATGTTAACGAAAGTAAATTAATGAGTAACATGCCATCCTTTGCAATTTTATTCCCTTTTTATATTCAGTAGGCACCAGTTTTTCTGAGGAGTAGGAAGCCCCACACCTAGTAAGAAAATGCATTCAGCTATTTTCACATTAATGCTGCTGTACCATCCCTGACGTGATTGATGCATTGGTGACACCAGATAGGAAATTGCTTGCTCTGTGTACTTTGAATAAAACTATGTATCAGAGAGAACAGACTCCTCAGACTGGCTGGAAGCCAGACTGCTCTTTCCTTCCAAACTGCTAACACTGTGGAACTTTGGGTAACCTTGGAAAAAATCACTTTGCTTCTGTAACTGCTTTCTATACCTTTATGAAATGAGGGCAGTGGCGTCTTCAACCCGTTTCTTTCTTGAGGAATATGATTAATGAGAAGAATATTTACAAAGTCCCATGGCTTCTGTAGGGGAGAGGTTCTATTGGAGGCAATCATAGGAAATCTGATAAGTCATGAGACTTTGGGGTGGTGTGCTGTCTAGATACAAAATATTAGTATTATTGTTTTCTATTTTGCAAGTTAGATCTCTAGCACAATAAGAATAATAGGCTTTTTTAATTCTTGGAAATTAAGCTGCTATTTTGTTTTAAGAACACAAAAATCCTTAATCAGTGCTGTAATAATAAATAAGATTGACAAAACTACAGTGAACCTCTGTAAATTGACCACCCGAGAAACGATAATAGACTGATCAACCTCATACGGGAGGTGGTCAACATAAGGAACTAGGCCTCCTGTACTGATATGTACATGTGGTGTGTGTCCAGTCTATGAAAATTAGGTCAAGGTAAGGAGGTGTATATGAACTGCTTCCAGTGGCATAGACAGATTTTTTTCCCCCAGAATATTACAGGGGTACACACATTTTTTGATACATAGTTTTGTACATTTCAGGTCTAAGTTGTAAGTGTGCCTTTCACCCAGAATGTATGCATTTTATCCATTAGGTGTGAAATAACCTCACCTCTCCTTCTGCCTCCTACATACTTAATTTCTGTTAAGTTTTACTTCCCTATGTTCACATAAGTGTTGATTGACTAGTTCCAATTTAGCACCGAGTACACGTGGTGTTAGTTTTTCCATTCTTGAGGTACTTCCCTTAGAAGAATGGTCTCCAGGTCCATCTAGGTTGTTACGAAAGATACTAGATAACCATTTTTTTAATGGCTGAGTGGTGCTCCGCGGAGTACAAATAACAAATAATCCACTCATGTGCTGATGGGCATTTGGGTTGTTTTCACATCCTTGCAATTGTGAATTGTGCTGTTCTAAACATTCAAGTGCAAGTGTCTTTACGATAAAATGTCCTTTTATCCTTTGGGTAAATACCTAGTAGTGGAACTATGGGATCAAATGGTAGATCTACTTTTAGATCTTTGAGTTGAAGAGAAATATTTTATTAGAAAAACAATCAAAGGCTTGGCGCCTGTGGTTCAAGTGGCTAAGGTGCCAGCCACGTACACCTAAGGTGGCAGGTTCGAATCTCCAGCCCGGGCCCGCCAAACAACAATGATGGCTGCAACCAAAAAATGGCCAGGCGTTGTGGCGGGTGCCTGTAGTTCCAGCTACTTGGGAGGCAGAGGCAAAAGACTCGCTGGAGCCCAGGAATTGAGGTTGCTGTGAGCTGTGATGCCATGGCACTCTACCCAGGGGGACAGCTTGAGACTCTGTCTCAAAAAAAAAAAAAAAAGAAAAACAATCAGAAAAGCTATTTAGTTGATTATCACTAGCAGAAAATCGCTATGAATAAGTAAACACCAAACACCCTTCTCCATGAGTTCTACCACTGGCTCATTAGGATAGAAATATGAAATCATTGTGGAAAAGCCTCCAGAGTTTGATGACCAAAACCGAATACGTTTTATAGGAAAAACTGATGACTGAATTAAAAGTAAAGCTTAACTCCTGCTAACCCAGGATATTTCTACATTTGGCTTCTGAGAAGAGAAAAAGAATAAGTTGATGTTGCCTATTTATATTGAGGAGACATTTCCAGGGTACATTTTTTAAGTGTGGAAGAATAATCCTAATTATTA
Source organism: Otolemur garnettii (assembly GCF_000181295.1). Classification (NCBI taxonomy): domain Eukaryota; kingdom Metazoa; phylum Chordata; class Mammalia; order Primates; family Galagidae; genus Otolemur; species Otolemur garnettii. The sequence goes on along the minus strand of NW_003852411.1, from coordinate 23,710,699 downwards.
ACCTCTTAAATAGTCCTTTTGTAATTCTGCAGGATGGGGTTATGCAGCACGATGGTCCAGAGTCACTGTGAGGTCACAGAACCAAGATTAGGGCTGCAAGGACCCCCTTATAAATGTGAGTTTTATAAATACAGGGTGGACATGAAGTTCATGTGCAATTTAAGGTAGTTTAACGTAGTGAATCGCATATGAACTTTATGTCCACCCTGTATTTATAACACACTTATTATGTGCCACATAAACATGTATTGATGACTTTCCTTTTGCCAAGTACTCCACAAGGCACTGGTGATATATAACAATTCCTAGACAGAGTCAGGTTAACTGGGAGGGACCTTTTGTAAGCCTATAATATGACTATGGTGCAGTGAAATGTTTGAAGGGCCAGGGGAAAATAGAGACACATCTGACACGAGAGCATTCCTGACACACAAGATAGCCTAGAATAACATTTCTTAAATCATGCTCCACAAAACACTCCAATATTAGGGGCATTGAGGAAACGCAACCTGGATATATAATGTCAGAAACTGTTAAGGAATTTTTTTCTTGGAGATTCATAATGCATATTAATGTACTAAAGACGCATGTTAAAGAAGTTCTCCAGTTAAAAAATACTTCTCAGATTTATTTGAGCATGGAGAACACTTCTGTACTCAACCTTCTTCTCCATCTCTTTTTCATCCTCTTCTTCCTCCTCCTTTCCTGGCAGAACCCTTGCTTGTGTCTCACAGAATGTTCATGTTCTACAGGACACCATTAGGAAGATGTCATGAGCATCCTGGCCATCTCTCGGTTCATCAGAAATCTCCATTAGTTAAGAGGCCCTATTCTCAAAAGATTCAGCTAATGGAGGTTTACTGTAGGTCCACACCATGGCTGGCATGAGTATCCCAGCTGTAATAAATTAACCACATCCCATATGTAGACTATTGAAGCCATAATGAACATAATTTGGGATGTTATCTTATTAACCAGAAGTGAAGTAGTTTGAGATGTAATATGACAAACAATTACTTCCTATTTTGCTACAATTAATCTAATATGCCTGGCATAAGAAATAATCCAGAAGGTATAAGATTTCAGAGCAAACACCTATTTGGGGAAATGCTACCAGCCGCCAATAAATGCAGGCTGAACCTCTGAATATCAGAATTCTCCGTTTCGGCAGAAATGGGAGAAACAGAGAGTGTTCCAACATTTCTTTCTTGATGAAATTTTATCAACATCAAAATTACAAATGATTCCCTGGAGCGGTCGGCGTTCACATCTATCTTTTTTCTTGAAATCTCATTTAGTTCAGAATGATTGCAATGCAACACATCTTTGCATACCATTTTACTGAATTCATTATCTCTATCGCTTGCAAATGGCCTAGTATCTTTGATATATATGTAGTATACATCAGATATATGGATATGGATGACTTTCCTTTTCGGTATTACCACGCTTAAAACTCTGCATTGCAGCAGTGATCTAAATGGAATCTGGAAACGGTGTTTGGGGAGCAAGGTGAGTAATGTGCTTGTGTTATTTGTCAAGTCAGTCTCTATGGCAAGACTAGAAAACAAATTGGTTGAACTTCCTTTCTTACATTCCTCCACTCTCCTGCATTTTATTTGCTAAACTCTTGTAACCCTCGATGACAACTGTAGGTAGCCAACAAAATCTGGTAACCTTCATGGACATCCCCCCAGACGTACTCTGGCAATCAATCCTACCGTGTGTCCACATCTCAGCTTGGCTGTGGCTTCCTTCAGGAAGCTTTTCTGCTCGCCAGAGACTGGGCTAAGTGTCCTCGTCAATGCGACACCGCTCTGTGCCTCCTCACCTCTCTGTTTACTGCAGCGTCTGCCTCTCCTTCTTCTCGTGCGGTAAAACATTTCTCTATACATTCTCCTGGTTTGGGTTTTTCCTCTTTAACAGAACTTACCTCGTTTTGCTGAAGGTCCCAGTTTGTCTGCGTCCCCCTCTGTATGGGTTATAAGTTAAGTGGGTAGGGGAGCCAAGGATGACTTGTTCTCTGTGGAGTTCCTGACTGCTGGTGTGCCACCTTCTCTAAACTCAGCAGGGACTTTCATAAACACCTGTTAGTAGATGTTGCTCCTTTATCCCCAAGCTTTCCTTTTTGACTAAAAGTTGAATCCTTGCAGGAGCCTAGAAGGTGCCACACCTCCCCTCTGTGTCCCACCTACCCCGTATTACTTCCCTGATCTTACATCACCCTGTCCCCCATCTCATCCTGGGGTGGGCTCAAGCACGAGGATATGCACCCTCCTTCAAGCTTTTGCCCTGACCCTTTACTCTGCCTGGAG
>NW_003852411.1:23702598-23708176 GCF_000181295.1 Otolemur garnettii | reverse complement strand
CCACTCTCTTGTTCTGCTCCGTTTCCCACCATATCCCTTACAACTTATTTAACACACTACATGATTTTCTGATATATCAAGTTTGTTTCCTATTATCTTTTTCTCCCCACTGGAATATAAGCACTGGGAGGGTAAGAGCTTTGTGTTTTTGTTTGCTAGTACATCTTTTATGCCAAAAACAATGCCCCCTGAACATGGAACAAGTTAATTTTGACATTTTAATTGATCCCCTCTGAGGAACAGCACCAGCAAGGTTTGCAAAAACAGTTCAGGGTAGTGCATGGAGTGTTTATTCAGACTTGAAGATCATCATGATGTTCTTATGAGACTTTTAAGATATTTGTTTAACTGGTTTTTCATCTTTTGGTCTGAAGAGTCAGCGTATTGTCACATCTTCCTCTATGTCAAGTTCATACCTACTGTCATTTACAGTACAGCTTTCTGAACCTCCCCTGGTTTTCATGGGAGTGAAGTTTCTAGGGGTAACTGCCCAGTCAGTTTTTATAAGGCTCATGATTTCTCTGATGCTTGTACTAATCTCCCCAGCAGTGCCGGCTGTCTGGTACTTTGGCCTCAGTTGCATGGGTCTGTAGCATCTGGGATCCATTTGCAGCGGGTTGTCCCCAGTCCCCAGGATGTAGACGGGTATCAACTACCCCATGGCCTGTTAGGAGCTGGGCTGCATGGCAGGAGGTAAGCCCTACGTGAATAAGTGAAGCTTCCTCTGTATTTACAGCAGCTCCTCCTCATCTCTTACATCACTGAGCTCCGTCTCCTTCAGTTCAGGGTGGCATTAGATTCTCATAGGAGCATGAACCCTATGGCAATGGCTCAGTGCCTGTGGCTCAAGTGGCTAAGGTGCCAGCCACATACACCTAAGGTGGCGGGTTCGAATCCAGCCCGGGCCCGCCAAACAACAAAGTGAGGCATTGTGGCGGGCATCTGTGGTCCCAGCTACTTGGAAGGTGGAGGCAGGGACTTGCTTGAGCCCAGGAGTTGGAGGTTGCTGTGAGCTGTGATGCCACGGCACTCTACCCAGGGGGACAGCTTGAGGCTCTGTCTCAAAAACCAAACCAAACAAAACAAAAAACCGAACCCTATGGCAAACTGTGCACGTGAAGGATCTAGGCTGTGTGCTCTTTATGGGAATATAATCCCCCCAACCCCCATCTGTGGAAAAATTATCTTTTATGAAACTGGTCCCTGGTGCCAAAAGGGTTGGGAGCACTGCACAGATGCTGTTTTTTTAGATGGTAACTGGTGGCTGGACCCATTAACCTGTGAATAAAATTGGATTTGTGTTCCTGTCAGCTGCTTTTCTGCACCTTTGCGCAAATGGAAAAGAATGTTTTGCAGTTTCTGTCCACTGACTTGGCGTTTTACTTTGAGAAGTTTGTGTTACCGGCAACAAGGACATTTTATCGTGTATTTTGTCTTCCATCGCACTTGTAAAAACATTAACTAGTGGTTTTCCTGGCACAAATCTCTGAATGTTAGAGCACTTTGCAGTCTGAATCCTCAGAAACATTTGGGTAGTCCTAGTATTTGCTTCCATTTCCAAGCTAATTTCTTTCTTTTTTTTTTTTTCAAAAGGTATGTTATTTATTTATTTTTTAATTTCTTATAGCATAACTGTGTACATTAATGCAATCATGGGGTACAGTGTGCTGTTTTCATATACATTTTGAAATACTCTCATCAAACTGGTTAATATAACCTTCATGTCATTTTCTTAGTTATTGAGTTAAGACATTCATACTCTGCTTTTAGAAAGATTCACTTGTACTCTTATAAGATAAACCATAGAGGTGACCCCACCAATCACCTTCTCTCCCCCCCATCTGCCCCCCTCACCTTCTCTCTCTCACCCCCTTCCCATATTCTAAGGCTATAATTAGGTTATGACATTCCTATAAAAGTTATGAATTAGTTTCAAAATAGGGCTGTGTACATTGGATACTTTTTCTTCCATTCTTGAGATACTCTGCTAAGAAGGACATTTTCTAATTCCATCCATATAAACATGAAGAAGGTAAAGTCTCCATCTTTCTTTAGAGCTGCATAGTATTCCATGGTGTACATGTACCACAATTTATTGTTCCATTCGTGGGTTGATGGGCACTTGGGCTTCTTCCATGACCTAGCAATTATGAATTGGGCTGCAATAAATATTCTGATACAAATATCTTTGTTGTAATTCGATTTTTGGTCTTCTGGATATATACCTAAATTGCAGGATCAAATAGCAGGTCTATTTTTAGTTCTCTCAGTATTCTCCATATGTCTTTCCAAAAGGAATGAATTAATTTGTATTCCCACCTGCAGTGTAGAAGTGTTCTCTTTTCTCCACATCCACGCCAACATCTCTGATTTTGGGATTTTGTGATATGGGCTAATCCTACGGGGGTTAGGTGGTACCTCAAAGTAGTTTTGATTTGCATTTCTCTGATGATTAAGGATGGAGAGCATTTTTTTCATATATCTGTAGGCCATGTGCCTATCTTCTTTAGAGAAATTTTTGTTCAATTTCCTTGCCTACCCTGAGATGGGATTGCTTGTTTTTTTCTTGCTAATACGTTTGAGTTCTCTGTGGATTCTGGTTATTAAACCTTTGTCGGAGACATAACCAGCAAATATTGTCTCCCATTCTGAGGGCTGTCTACCCGCTTTATTTACAGTGTTCTTGGCTGTGCAGAAACTTTTAAGTTTGGTCTCCAAGCTAATTTCTTACACGTGCCTTCCTATCCTGAATCAGTTCATTAAAAATATCTTCAGAGGTGCAATTTTGAAAATCTTTGAGAGTCTAAATCAAGTGGCTCTCAAGGCACTGCTTATTTCTTAAAACTATCTTTTCAAATAGCTGTAGTAGAATTTAAGCATGAAATAATAATAGATAATTCATACATTCAAGTAGCACTTTGTAGTTTATAATGCTTAGTGAAAAGTTCATGGGCTTTGCAGCTGGACAGAACTGAATTTGTAACTTGTTTCAATATATCCTAGATTCGTAATGCTGAGCACTTTACTTCCTTTCAGAACCCACTTTGTCTTGTCATTCAGAGGGTGGCAGGACCACTGATCAGGTTAATGGTGTGTGGAGAGGGCCTCGTGGGTGCCTGACACAGAGCATGGGATGGGTGCTCAGTTCATTTGGTTCCTTTTCCTTCTCTGTGATTGCAAAGACTTTCTTGCTCTGACCTCCACTGCTTCTACCCACTGCTTCTAAGGACTAGGATTCAGTGTGAAAAAAAAAAATTCTTACCCTTTTGAAACTTAGATTTTAGAAGTGGTGACAGAAAATGAGAACAGAGAAAGAAACACACAAATAAATATATAGTACCAGATAGTGTTAATTGATAAGAAAAAAAATAGAGTAGGGCTGGGCTAAGGATTAGGGAGAGGATACAATGGATGGGAGAGGAGGCTATTTTAGGCAGGGGACCAGAGAAGGTCCTGGCCTGAATAGGAGGCAGAGTGCGTTTGAATCCATGCAACTTGACTCTAGTCACCTGTCCTTATTAAAGGTTTTAGTAAAGCTGCCCTACCATTTTTTTCAGCTTGCCAGTGGGAAAGAAAGATGCCCAGGTCTCAAGTTTCTAGGTTCTCCAATAGAATACTTCTTGTGTGGAAGATACTTTGTCTGTCAATCAGTGGCCATCTGCCAGGGCAGAAGTTCTGGACTTCTATTATTAAAATGATTTCATAGTTTATCATTTCCAAAATCTCTCTGGAACTTGTCCTTTAAAAAGTATCTCTATCATCAACACTGAGATACCATCATCTATCCTATAAACCACCACAAAATCCTCCCCCTTGGTCTGTATGTACCAATTCTCACTGCTCTGCTCTGCCTTGAAGGTTTTCTGCAACATTATTCCATCTTTTGAGATAGATAGAAGCAGCAGCAGGACTCAGCACTTTCAGGATTTGGCTGTCAGCTTTGAGAATGGAAAGCCTGGTGTCTTGATTCCTGAATCACAGCTGCTGTGGCTTGAATGTTTGTTCCCTCCAAAACTCATGCTGAAATTTAATGCCCAATGTGGCAGTGCTGAGAGGGGCTATGTAAAGGTGAGAGGGTTCCAAAATGGTGGTGTAAATGCAAGCTGGCTTCAGCCTTTCCCATAGAAAACCAAAACCAAACATGCAGTGCCAAGAGCATAACAAGCAATATCTCGACCTCACATAGGAAGAAGAGAGAGTTTCCAGGGCTACAGAGAAGTTGCAAAGCTTTGAGCAGGTGGTAAGAGAATCAGACTACCTTATCCATGTCACACTTCTTCATCAATCACATGGAAAATTTCCCCCAACTCATAATTTTTATACTATAAAAAAGTTAGATCAAGGCAAACAACCAATTTCCCCACAATTTTGGGTTTCTTGACAGAAGACTTGTTCCCACAGCAAGCATTAGGAGTATTTGAACAGAGAACTATCCCTGAGGACAGACTGAGATTAATTCCCTGTGTAGGAACCTCTAGCCAGCCTTCCCAACTGCTGGGACAATCACTTTGGGACTTTCCCATTCAGGGCAGGCAGTACTTTGATCTTTTACTAGAGCTGAGGCAAACTAGAGCTTAAGGTGCTGAAAAGGAGTCAGCAATATGGGGGTAGGGAATCAGCAGGTAAATTACAAAGAAAACCTAAACAAGCCAGATAGAGAAGACTGAAATATGTATAGCCATGAGAAACAAAACCAGAGATCCATGACCTCCTCAAACAGACAAAGCAAGGAACCAGTGTCCAACCCTAATGAGATGGCAGTGCATGAGCTCTCTGACTAAGAATTAAAAATAACAGTTGTAAGAAAACTCAATGATCTCCAAGACAACACAAAAACCAATACAGAAATTTTTTAGAGAAATTTAACAAAAAGATTGACATAATAAAAAAAAGATTGAACAAAAATCTTGGACCTGAGAAATACATTTGCTTAACTGAAAAATTCATTAGAGGCTCTCAACAGCAGAATGGATTAAGCAGATGAAAGAATTAGTGAGCTGGAAGACAGGCTATCTGAAAATACAAAGTCAGAGGAGAAAAAAGGAGAAAGAATGAAAAGAAACAAAGATTTAGAAAACTACTTCAAAAGACCAAATCTAAGAATTATTGGTGTTCAAGAGGGAGTTGAGTAAGAGCAAGAGGTAGAAAGCCTATTCAAGGAAATAACAACAGAAAACTTTCCAAATTTGGAGAAAGATGCAAATATGTAGGCATAGGAAGGCCAAAGGTCACCCATGAAATTCAATCCAAATAAGAATACCACAAGACATATTGTAATCAGATTTTAAAAGTTCAAAGCCAAGGAGAACATCCTTAAACCAGTAAGAGAAAGGAAGCAAAACACACACAAAGGAGTTGAATGGGTAAAGAAATCCAATCTAGGCTCAGCACCTGTTGTTCAGTGGTTAGGGTGCTGGCCATATGCACTGGGGCTGGTGGGTTTGAACCTGGCCAAGGCCTGCTAAACCACAATGAGAACAACAACAACAACAAAATAGCTGGGCATTGTGGCAGGCACCTGTAATCCCAGCTACTGGGAGGCTGAAGCATGAAAATCACTTAAGCCCAAGAGTTTGAG
>NW_003852411.1:23695464-23702461 GCF_000181295.1 Otolemur garnettii | reverse complement strand
ACAAAAGGAAGGGATGGAAGAAAATATTTCATACACATGGAAATCAAGAAAGAGCAGGGGTAGCTATACTTCTATCAGATAAAATAGAGTCCAAATCAAAGACTGTAAAGAAGGACAAGGAGGACCACCATATAATGATAAAGGAGTAAATTCAGCAGGAGGATATAGCAATTATAAAATCTATGCACCTGACCTTAGACTAGCTGTCCTAGGAAACTGTTCAATCCTGGCAGTCATTTGTGGAACACCAGTGCATATGGTGCTGCTCAGATTTTCCACTGACTACATAAGCCTCTATATTACATACCATCTTCTTGAATACCTAAAGTAGTTGCTGTTTTCTACATGGAACTGCTACAATCAATTCTTTTTTATTTCAGTGGCCAGTTTTCCTTTTAAGGAATGTTTGCCATTTCTTTTATTTCTTTTTTTTATTTTTTATTGAATCATAGCTGTGTATGTTAATACTATCATGGGGTACGGTGTATTGTTTCTATATACAATCTGAAATACTTTCATCCATCTGGTTAACATAGCCTTCATGTCATTTTCTTAGTTACTGTGTTAAGACATTTATATTCTACATTTAGAAAGATTCACATGTACTCTTATAGGATAAACCATAGGTGTAATCCCACCAATCCCCCTCGCTCCACCCACCCTTCCCCCTCCCCTCCCCTCCCTCTCCCCTTTCCCCATATTCTGAGACAGAGTCTTGTTCCGTCACTTGGGCCAGAGTGCAGTAGCATCATCGTAGCTCACTGCAACCCCAAATCCTGGGCTTAAGCCATCCTCTTGACTCAGCCTCCTGAGTAGTTGTGACTACAGGTGCCCACCACTGCACCTTGCTAATTTTTCTATTTTTTTTTTTGTAGAGACAGGGTCTTGCTCATGCTCAGGCTGGTCTTGAACTCCTGACCTTAAAGAATCCTCTTGACTTGTCCTCCCAAGGTGCTATGATGACAGGTGTGAGTCTACGCCCTCATTGGTTTACCTCTTCTTTATCTTTCTCTCCCTTTACAAAGCAAACAATGAACAACAACAACAAACAACCCAATTTTTGCACTTAAATCACATCAAACTCTTTGCTATGAAGGAACTATATGCTTTTTTTTCTTCTTTACTATTAATCTAAAAGAATCCCAGATTCACCCTCCAAATACACCTTTTATTATTATACTTATTCATCTTATTCATCAAGCTCCAAATTATACTATTTGCTTGCCAATAAAGAATTTTTTGAAAACAAAGGAGAAAGGACTTTGAAGAGATGAAGTTTTATTCACTTTAATAGTCTTCATTCCATTGATAACAAAATTATCCTGATAATGAGCCATTATAATTGTACCAGTGGAAGCTGAGATGACGTCCATAACGACCCCAAAGTTGGCTGTTTAGAAGAATATTCCACTAGAATAGTTCTAAGATATAGGTCAAGTCATCTATATAAGTACCTAAGATAATACTTTCAGGCACTAAATGCTACTCATAAAAAATTAAGAGGACGTTGGAGTGGTTTTAAAGTTTAGTACAAATGACATTGAAAAATAAGCCAAATGGTTTCATAAATTTTATTTCTATATTTAGTGTTGAAAAGTCACAGGAATCCCTTGGCTGGTGATTGTGGAAAATTTAGATTTGGGGCCATAAATGTTGAAATTCCTGCAGTGTTCAATTATCCAAATGAGGTCAAGAATGTTCTAAAACATTGGAGGGAGATTGTTATTACTTGGCTTTAATATTCTACCAGAATGAGTGATATCATGTATTTTTTATGCTAATTATTTTCTTCTCTTGATCTATTTTGAGTTAGCTCAAGTTTTCCATTTGACCATTTCTCTTGATAGAATGAGGTCAACTAGGTTGCACTCTCCTGCCTTTTATCTTCTCATTGTATATATACCTGGAGATCAGGAAGGAGAGATTAAAAGGTAGTAATTACATATTTGAGGTCTTTGGAGCAGGAATCCTTTCTTTAGTTTATTGCATAATTTAAGAAATTAGTGGGGAAAACAAGATTTGAAGTAACGATGTTTGTAGGAGAAAAATATATTCTTATACCATAAGCATGCTAATAATGATTTGCTAATTGCCAATCATCTCTATTTATTCATTAGAGCAATTTCTCCAAGGACTATTGGTAGATGACATTTTATCAACCTCATATATTTTTATATGTATGCGACGATAATGAAATACATATGTATTTTTAAACAACCTCCTTTTTCATTCAGACTTTTTGCTAACCAGGTGGGTCTTGTCCTGGTTTAACGTGTTTTGGAGATTAGATTGTGGAGAATACCACCGTTCGTGAAAGGCACACTCTAAATCACTTTAGTTTCTGTGGTTTCCAGGAGAAATTAAACATTTACAGGAAAAAAAAGTTAACATCCTTGCTGGCGCCACTGTACTTTTAGCATTTCCGTAGGCTTGGGGAAGGGAAACCTAATTCAGTTGCCTCTCTAACTTCTGTTTAATTTTATACCAAATACCAGATGCCTGGTGACAATTTCCTTCCCTCATTGTGTCTTTTAACTCCAAATCTTCACCTTCCCACATTTTAATGATTTTCTTGAAAGGAAAATAACACACACATTTCCTTTGAAAGTTTACATTTAGTCTTTTTGATATATATACACACATATATATATATATGTTTTTTTTTTTTTTTTTGCAAAACCAGCATCCATACTTAGTGCCTTGGCTAAGGAAAAATTAAGTACAACATTTTGGCTTTTGATATTTCTGAGAAAGGAAGTTTCAAAGGCATCGGAGACACAAATGCAGACAGATGACTTATTTCACATTTCCAGTAGATACATTTTCAATTAAAATGTTCTTGGTCATGTATTGCATATGAATGATTCTCTTTCTATTAAAATGTATAACACCAAAGAATCTGATTTTGCCATGCTGTGTGACTTTGTGTTCAGTAAAGAAAATTTCTTAACAGAATTTCCTAAATTTTCTAATTAAAAAGGTTATCCAACAGAGAAATCAGACTATTTGCTGGGAAAAAGTATGTGCGTGATGGCTACAGATGCCAGGCAGGAGCTGGAGGGCCATCTTTTAGGGATACTACCAGAGAAAGACTGAACTGGTCAGGCAGTATTGTCAACAGCCACAATGTTTCATAGTTTTATGTCTAGGGGCTGTGAATTGTTACCGCTGACATAACTAAATCTGGAGAACATTTCTTTTAGTTTCTTCTTTTTTCAAGCAACAATTTCTATCAGAAATATTTGTCTCTGCTAGAGGAAGAGCACTCCATTGAGATGGGGGGTTAGATATGTGGGCACTGTTTCAGGCAAGCATACTGCTTCTTTATCTATAGTATATATTATGCAGTTATTAATGTAATTGACATTGGATTTCCATTTTGATGGGGTTCCTGGTATGGTTCCTTCCCTTCCTCACGGCCGGTGATCCTCTCAGAATCTTCTTCTGTGTGGTCTTCAACTAAACTTGCTTAGGTTTGCAGACAGACCATCATAGAAGAACATTTTGACATTTCACCTTCAGGATGTCTATCTGTTCCCACAAGAGCAATACAGAATTGAAGAGATATGAGTTACTGAGGTTTGGTGGGCATAATATTTAGGGTTTGAAGTGGTTGCTGTATAACATGATTTTTTCAAATATGTAAGTAGCTTTTTCTTTGAGACAGAGTCTTGCTATGTCACCCTCGGTAGAGTACCATGGAGTCACAGCTCACAGCAACCTCAAACTCCTGGGCTCAAGTGATTCTCTTCCTCAGCCTCCCATGCAGCTGGGACTATAGGTCTCTACCCCAATGTCTGGCTATTTTTTGGTTGCAGTTATCATTGTTGTTTAGCTGACCCAGGCCAGGCTTGAGCATGCCAGCCTGGGTGTATGTGTCTGGTGCTGTAACCACTGTGCTACAGGTGCCGAGCCCATGTAAGTAGTTTTTGAGTACTTCTAGTGGGTAGGTAGCTAGATACCCAGTGCCTATGCTAAGGTTATTATACCAACTATTAAAATAAAGGAGTTTACTGGGTTTCATTTCAAAATGCCTTTAGTTCCCTTATACAAGTCACATAGAAAGAAATGTAATCCCTTAGAAAGGCCATATCTGACCAGTCTAACTCAAGTAATACTGAGACATCCTCTCTATCCCCTCACCCTGTTTTTATTTTTTCTCAATGGAACTCATTGCTACTTGACAATTTACATCTCTGTGTTTGTGTTTTCTTAAATTTGTTTATTGCTTTTATCTCCACCAAGTTCAAGGTCTATGAGGACAAAGACTCTGTTAACTGTTAGATCCCTAGTAACTGAGACAGTAGGTGGCACAACAAATATTTCAATATATGTGTTGAACAAGAGTGGATGGTATATGAAATAAATAAATAAATAAATATATTCACACACACACACACATATGTCTAATGAATACCAAACATTTTATTAGCTGAAATAAAAAAACTCTAACAAGAAACCATCAGGAAAATAAATTGCTATGAGTACTTGCCTACCATTTAAGAATGGGTGAGAAATTTTAGACAAGCATGGTTAAGGGCATATGCTGAATTGGTTCTCTAGGCTACTTAAAGCAGGGCTTGTGATAAGGCAACAAAAGTTAACGGGTTGGGTCCACCAATGAAATGGCTACCGAGGTATGATCTCAGCAATATCCATTAAGCAATCTGTCCATATAGGTTTAGAGAGGATCTAAGGAAAACAAGCTACCAAACAAATAGTGGCTTGGAGGAAGTGGTGGAAAGGCTCATGTCTGCAAGGAGAAAGAGGATGAAACTGAAATTCTTCCAAAGGGTACTCAGCCCCATCGGGGAGCAAGACTCGCCACACAGGCCGGCACACTGTTCTTGCTAGGGCAAGTGGACAACTCAGTGATTCTTTGTATCATGGGGCCACATCGCTGTACTTTAAAGTGGGTTCTAAGACGGAATCGTTCCTTTATTTTGAGGTAGTTGTGGATAAACATTGAATTCGTGTTTTATTTCTGGAATTTCAAAAATATATAAAATTTTGATAGTTACTAAAGCCCAGAAATCATCACATCGGTGCCTTGTGAACCCAGAGCACCTTTCTCCTTTTCTCTGGGGAGTCTAATACGGACATAAGGAGGGCATGAGATATAAAGAAGGCAAACCCTGGGGTTTTTTGACCTTCAGCGACTAAAACAAATCCAAGACTCTCAAGGAATTTTCCAATGCTGTAGGATTGATGGGTTTAGTCAAATATAGAGAAACTGAGGAAGAATAGGAGAAAACCCAGTAGAGGTATAGCTTCCTCTCCGTGGCCACAGAGGAATGTGGTGTTTGATTTCACCGCTCACACAATCCAGCTGTTTCAGGAAAATATCATTTTTCCTGAAATGTTTTCCATGGAACAATCCTGTTGCTATGTTTAGTTGACATTGTGCAGGCATCACATCTCTTTGCAAACATCATTTAACTCTACAGCTGGTTTGTGTTAATGAGATCAATGTTGTAGGCTCCATTTTGACTAGTCGGCTTTGTATCAAGAACTTGACTCTCCCCAGTGGGCAGCAGATTCGAGTCTTTTCTGGGCCTTCATACTTTTACACTGTTGCTTCTGAGGTAACCCTCTCCGGGAGAGAAGCTAGGGGGGTCCTGTTCAGTCTCAAGGGCATGCTTGTTGGATTATATCGTTGAATTTAATTTAAAATTGTCGCTTAAGAGAGAGAGAATGTATTTGTAGGAAAGGAACCAGGCTAAATGTTTATAATCCTGCCCTCTTTTGGGTTTTACCATTATTTGCGTGTGTGAATTTAGCCATATCATCTATCTCTAGATTGTTGTCTGCTCACCTCTAAAGTAGGGGAGCTGGTCTGTACTTCCCAAATTTTTCAACCAAATAGCCTTTAATAGAAAAAAGTGAAAAGCATACAAATGAAATTATCATGTCAGACCATCACAAGTTGTCCACAAGTTCCTTTTTGCCTATTGGATATTATATATTCTTTCACGTGATATTGAAGGCTCTCTGTAATCTGGCTTCAATTTATCTTTCTGTCCTCACTTTCGAGAATGTATCTCTCTGTGCTGCTCATAGTTGTCTGCCCTGGTACCTTTGTTTCATTGTTCTCTTAGAATGGAATGATCTTTCTCCCTCTCCTCCCTCTCTAATCCTATGCAGCTCTTAAGGCTGGATTCAAACGCCATTTTCTCTGCAAGTTTTCTTTGATTCCTTCAGAAATAATCCCTCCTCTTTAGTTCGACTATGCCTCTTTTGTTGCACACACTTTATGCCTCCTTTTTGTATTTGTATTCTTATTTCTTCTGCTACTTTGTGTCTGTCTTGGGGATCATTTCTTTTTCAACTTGACATTCTTCTCACTTTTTCCAATTAGATCTATATCTAGACAGAATCTTGTGCATATTACGTTTCCATTACATTTTGTTGAAATCATTAATAAAGGCAGCCATACAGGGTGAGCAAGAGAGTATTGCTAGAACAACAGAATCCATCTGAATTACTGGAAAAAAAACTTGATGAAATTTCCCTATTGATCTTCCACCAATACAGAAGCCTTTTAAAAAATCATGTATGTAGGGCAGTGCTTGTGGCTCAGTGGGTAGGGCTCTGGCCCCATATACTGAGGGTGGTGGGTTCAAACCTGGCCCCTGCCAAATTGCAACAAAAAAACAGCTGGGCGTTGTGGCAGGTGCCTGTAGTCCCAGCTACTTGTGAGGCTGAGGCAAGAGAATCTGCCTAAGCCCAGGAGTTGGAGGTTGCTGTGAGCTATGATGTCACAGCACTCTACTGAGGGGGATAAAGTGAGACTCTATTTCTACCAAAAAAAAAAAAAATCAGAGAGCACCTGTGGTTCAGTGGGTAGGGTGCCTGTCCCATATACCAAGGGTGGTAGATTTGAATCTGGCCCCAGCGAAACTACAACAAAAAAACAGCTGGGTGTTGTGATGGGTGCCTATAGTCCCAGCTACTCGGGAGGCTTAAGCAAGAGAATTGCTTAAGCCCAGGAGTTGAA
>NW_003852411.1:23690353-23695357 GCF_000181295.1 Otolemur garnettii | reverse complement strand
TTTTTTAACTCTTTTTTCATATATGATTATATTTTATTTCTAAAACAGCCTTTCTGGGTACATATGCTCCAATATAAATCTGATGTTAACTACCTGGAATTGGTGTAGACACAAGTTAAAGATACAGCCCCCAACAAGACCGCCCCCATTTCAGATGCTGGACACTAGTTTGGGAATCCCCAGGTTACCCGCTCATCTGACCAACTGGCTACAAATTTAAAGATCCCTACAGCCCCCCTTTGAGTTTGATATTTGCTAAAATGACTTACAGAACTCAGGAAAGTGTTATAATTATCATTTTATCATAAATCTGGGTCAGTTAGATGAAGAGACACACAGGGTGAAGTCTGGTAGGCAGAGCTTCCATCATCCATTCCCCATGGAGGCAGGAAGCGTCCCCCTAGGACCCTGAGGTGCTTTCCCAACCAGGAAACTTACTGAACCTCAGCGTCCAGGGTCTTTATTGAGGTTTCATTAGGCAGTCATGATTGATCGATACATCAGCACATAATTGAATTCAATTTCCAGATCTTTCCCCTACTCAGAGGCTAAGGGATTGGGCTGATACCACCTAGTTCAAAGCCTTACTCCTCCAATCACATGGTTGGCCTTTCTGGCATGAACAGCCCCCGTCATGAGTGTCATGAGTCATCTTAGCATAAAGTAAGATATGGTCCAGGGGTCCACTGTGAATAACTAGGACACTCCTATCACACAGGAAATTCTGTAAGTTTAGAACACTCCAGCAATCTGGGACAAAGACTAGACAAATTCTTTGTTATATAAATAAAAGTGGGAAATAAAATCATCCTTGTTTTATAGGTGGCACTGAGAAAGGTGATGTGACTTGTTCAGTGTCACAAGGCTGCATAATAATGGAATCAGAGCTTCAATTCTAGACCCCTGGCCTCCCATCTTACTCTCTTTCCCTGCACCATGGTGGATCCCCTCCAGGAAGGTTCATTTCATATCATAATTGTCATTGTGTTCTTCAAACTTCTTTGAGTAGCTGGTGTGAGCCAAATGTTCCCTTGGGAACCATGGTCACTGTTCCCAGTGGTTAGTAAAACATCTTACTCTTTTGGACTGTGGCCCATTGATGCTGAGAGTGTGGGGTTGGCACCTCCCTGATCATAAGTTCCATTGTATGACTGGTATACACAACTCTGCAGGGGACGCGTAAGCCAGAACTTCCCTCTCTGCTGAACTCTGGGGAGGAGGGGAACAGAGTTACAAGTGTTCAATTTTAGTGTCCTTTTTTCCTATAGTGAAACCTCCATTCATGATCAGAACATTTGTTATTGAAAATCAATCCATCAGTAAATCACTCAATCTATCCATCTGTCTTTCTAGAGTATTTGTTGCAAGGTTCTAGCCTTGGAGTGTGAGTGGGGATGTAGCCTGTTTCCTATGGAAAGGAAGGAAGTATAGATAAGTTTAAGGAACCTAGGTATGGCTGAAATACAAATTAATGATTTTTCTAACATTGTTTTTAAGAAATAAAAATAAAATCCTAAGCCCTTCAGTAAACTGAACAGACCTCATTTTGGCCAAGGGTACCCCAGAGAAACCTTGAAAGCTGAGTTCCTGGCCGTGATGGGATGGGATGTCAGACATGTCTTGTTATTCTCCTCTGATAACACCATTGGACTTTCCTTCCTAAGGACTAAACATAAACCATTTGCATGACTCCCCTGCCCTCTTTGTGGTTTTGACATAGCACCTGACCAGCATTCCTTCCTTATAAGAGACACTGATGATGAAATGATTCTGGTTGATTTACAGAGGCTGCACACAGGATACCTTTGTGTCCTCCACTTTACCTGTGACGTGGAGGACCTCACTTTACTACATTTAAATGTTAAGTCTCCATCCCCAAGTGAACATGGTGTGTATGTGACATGCATGTTTGCTTACGATTATCTACGCACCACCCGTTTGTGAATATTCGTACTCCTCTTATAGTTTGTTGACTATAGATACTGAGTCAACCCATTCAGCAAAAATTCCTGTCTCCCACTTTCTTCCCTCAAAGTGTAGGTCTCAGTCTCTCCCAGAGCTATGCTTCCCAGCCTATCAGGATGGCCAGCTTTGCAGGCTGTAATAAAGCTCTCCTTTCCAAGGTCAGACTCAATTGACACTTCTATTTTCTCCTCCTTTCCTTAATTTTCACCACTCAGCCTTCCTATTTCCTTCATCCTTTCCCACTTTTCAGAATGCCTTTTCAATTTTTTTTCCTGCATAGGGACATTGGCCTCATGACATGACCGTCCCTTTGTGCCAGGCACAATTCCATGTGCATTGTATCTGTTAACGCACATAATCCTCACTCTTATTACCATTATTTTAAAAATGAGAAAACTGAGGCAAAGAGATGTTTACTGAACTTTCCAGGGTCTTTCAACTAGTTAGTAGCACATCTGGGCTTCAAGCCCTGGTTGCCAGATGCCCACGTCTATGCTCTTCACCACCTTATTAAACTGCTTTGATTAAAGCCAAAGAATTTCATCTCTGAAAGTCAGGTTTAATTGCTGGCCTTGCTCCTGCTGACACGACCTCAGTCAAATTATATAAACTGACAAGCTCCAGTTTATTATCTTTTAAAGAGTGTTTAAAAACGCTTCCTTGCTATGGTGCCATGAAGACAGAATGAGAAAACGTGTCTAGCAGGGTGCACTTTCCCTCACATCTGTTTTCTTCTTCTCCCTGGGACAGGGGTATGGAAGGACTCTGAGAAGGGTCGATCCATTGTCTATGAGACCCACGCTGGGCTTTGAGAGTGCAGCTGGGTTGTGATCTTCCAGGAAAGCAATCGCCACAGAAACCACCTTCTGAAACATCACCCGGCAAAGAGCAGGGCTGGCTCCTTATCCAGCAGCACAGCTGTGTCTGAGTCATTTAGAGGAAGAAATGTCTTGTTTCTTTCAACAAAGACTTTTAAGAACATGAGCTGCAGTGCCTGAAAACCTAGCTATGTCAAGTCAGGACAAGACTTTCCTTTACTCCTCTGGGGCCATTTTTCTTTCTCTCTGTTCTGTGACACCTTCAGCCTCTGCAGCAGAGAGATTGTGGGCAGGAAGCCAGTGACATGGGCTTTTTCATCTGGAAAGCACGGCAGAGACCAAGGCAGGGCACAGTCATTTCTATCCTGCCTGTGACTATATTGCTCAGCACAATGACTGCTGGTTATGGGCCTGTGGCTGCAAGTTTGCCTGGGTAGGTTTTCAGCTTCTAAATGAACTGCTGCCGATGGGGACTTTTCTTATCCTGTAAGGTCAAGTTCAAATTATACCCTGGTTCTGTGGAATTTCTTTGTCCTTCACAACATACATAATTGCCAGATTCTTTGATTAATTTCCCTTTGTTCTGCTTACTTTTCAATTATTCACTTGACTGCCTGTAAGTATGAACAGTGAACTCCATGAGGCCCGTGAGGGATTCTGTTATCTTATTTCTTTCTTTGTTGAGTGCTTGATTCCTTTCTTAGTGTTTACTTGGCTGTTGTCTAATAGATAAGAGTTGAGTATGCATGCCTGCCTGCCTTTGCGCCTTTTCATATATTAGTATTTTCCAGAACTTTCTACTGCCTAGCTCAGCGAGTCCTCATTAGGCACTGAGTTCCCCTCCATGGGGTCCTAAGGGTTTTCCTTGACCTTTTCATTTTTCATCCAAATACCAAGGCAGTCCAGCAGAGTGGAACGAGCCTCATAGTTCAACATCAGGTTGGGAGCAGACAGCCCTAGTTTGGAATACTGGTTCTGCTGTTTACTTAATGCCGTGACCCTACACAAGTCGTTCACCCCCTCTGAGGGTTGCAAAATGGGGCAATAACATCCAGAACTGCTGTTGTGAACCCATGTAGCACCACGGTGTGAATTAGAAAAGGGAGTCCCCAGTGGCCTGCGGGCTCTTAGGTTGGCAAGGTGAGCGTGGGCTGGACTTTAGCCTTCACTTGCTCTCTCTGCTGATCTGTCCTGTCAAACCATTCAAGGCAACTCTTAAAGGACCCTCCCCTTGGGACTGGCTTGAAGGCTACTTTAGATCATGTGTGTGAAAAGCCTGGCAGACAGCAGGGAATGAGAGTGTTTTATTTTACTTATTTTTGGTGTTCCAAATGAAAATAACGCTATGTTACTTACACTGTATATCCATTTTCACTCCCACCAACTCCCACCCTGGCCAATCCCAACTCCTCTGTCTCTCCTATACTCTGGGAAAATCTTGGACAATACTGAATTATCAGCAGAATTTGTCACCGAAGTCCCGTATCTTCTCAAAGAGTATTATGTCCCCACCCTCACCTCTACTTCAAGAGCCCGGTGCCCTCATTCTCTTTCTTCCTTTTCTGGAGGAAGAGTTTTCGGAAAGTAGTTGATCTTTTAGCAGTTTGAGTCTTTTCATCTTTGGAACTGTGGACCAGCTGACTTTCGTTGCTATTAGAGATAGCACTAGCATTACTAAATAAGCATGGGGATTGTCTGGGAGACGTGGACCCATTCTCGGGTCACAAAATAGTTACTTCTTCTGAGACATAAGACAGATCTGAAGATGGACCCCTAGAAAATCTAGTTTCTGAAGAAGATCTCCCCGTATCTCCCCACATATTTGGACATTTTGATAATTACATCTCTATCATATCCTAAATAAACCAATAATATTTAAACCAAGCAATGTACGTGTCAACATTCCCTCAATATCCCTGACCCCATCCCATTGCTAAGTCTCAACATAGGCCCAGCCTGTGTTTCTCTTTCCTTTTTTTCTGATCCCTCCTGCTTACCCTAAGAGAGCAGCTAGGATTGCTCACATCTTTGTCCTTAAAACTCTCATTTGCAGAATATAGGAGAGAGAGTGGGTGGGGAAGAGATGCTAATTTCATCCTGGCTCCGTGGTGTGCCCTGAATCCCAAATAAGAGTTATAAGGAAGCACTGGGACAGAGGTTTCAAGATACTGGAAATCTAAACTTCACCAGAAACTGGGGCTGGAGACTTGAAGGAATTGCA
>NW_003852411.1:23661687-23689835 GCF_000181295.1 Otolemur garnettii | reverse complement strand
ACGATCTGGATTTGAATCCTGTCTCCTCCTATCGTGTAGCAGTGTAGTTGTGGGCAAATCACATTTTGATATCCCAGGGTTCTTTTCAGCAAAATATGGATGGTAATCAGATTATAACGAGGGTTAAATGAAATAGTGCCAAAAACTGTCCAGCACAATACCTGGCACATTGGAAAAGTGCTCACAATCGGCAGCTGGCAATTATTATCAGATAATACTGACAACCAAAAAGAGTCGCTTTTAGCCTGAGGAAAGACAGGCTAAACATACTGTTAAATATGTTATTTGGAACTTTGGAGAGGCTTTGCCTACTTAACTGCTGTGAGGCAGTGCAGATCATTGTTATGGAACAATGATCATTAGGCTTGAATCCGAAGCCCTAGGTATTAGTTCTGATTCTCTTTTTATTAGAATGTAATCTTGGGCACTTCACCTGAGAAGTCTTCTCTCTAGTTTCCTAATCTGCAAAACAAGAGGATCAGCTGAGATTAACACTATGATCCTCTTAAGCTGCAAAGCCCTGTGATTCTTTGTTTCCACTGAGCCTCTCTTTTGGACTCAGGTCCAGATGGAAGTTTGGCATGTTGGTCAGTAGCTGGAAGATGGGGTTGTTTCTGTTCTAGCCTTTGATCACTCACATTTGGTTCAGTAAATTGAGCTAGTGAGGTAAGGTTCTGTCAGCGTGAACTCCTGCATCCTTGCCTGGGCGGGTGACTTTACAGCATTGGGCTTCCCAGGCAGACGTTCCTTGTGGGCAACTTATTCCAGAGACAGAAGCCAGAGGCCTAGAAGGTTCTTTTATTGTTGCTCAGTTTCTCTTGTTTCCTAACTCTTGGGGAGTCCAAAGTATTAGAAAGAGAATTTGAGACATTTAATCTGACTCCAAAGCTGTGCTCCTGGACAATCTGCTCTGCTATATCAGTAATACTGAATCCGTATTTTAAAGAGTTTGGCAATTTCTCTATAGAGATAAATTAGACCATGGGCCATACTCTATGTGAAAATTAGTCCTTGTGCAATAACTTCCTATAAAACAGAAATAAGACAGCCTATAAGTAAGTAGGGTGAAACAGATAGCCCATGAGTCATTAGACATAGTTATAATTAGACATTCTTTCACCCTGAGGTTAAATGATCTTAAAAGAAGTAATGGCCCACTTTGATATGTGATGAAGGAACCAGTACTTGTTGGCCTCATTGAGGGGCACAGAGAAGATATTGGGGAGGAAGGCTATGCACACAGCACCAATTTGTGCTACCCTGAGCTCCCTCCCCAGGCAACTACAAGAGGTCTTGTCTAAACTTCCTCCTGAAAGACATTGTGGTAACTAGGCTTCCTGGGTGCTGCCACAGATGGAAATCCCCAGAAAAGACAAAGGGGACTGGGAGAGATATTGGCGATCATTTATAAGAGGTTCCACATCACTAGAGACTTTTATGGACTCTCATAGGCACCCATAGCAGGGTCAGAGAGCACTGTGTACATCAGCTTTGGGATCAAAGGGTCTGAGCAGATGCAGTTTTCTAGTCAACCTGGTTGAGAAAACACTTCTAAGTTGGTATCATAGTTCTTGTTTGCTTCTTGAATCTTGAGAGATAGAAAGGAATTTTTAGGTGGCTGCCTAAAGAATAGGAAATTGTGTGGCAGTGGTTGCTTCTGGAATATGGGCTTCTGAATGTGCCCATCACGTATATATAACCCAGAAGTTTGCTATCATTGCTTACCTATTAAGGTTCAGATTTGATTCATGTAAGCACAATTTTATATGGAAGTTCAATGCCTTTCCTAAGATTTCTGCAGTTTCACAAAGGGGCTCTAGTTCTGAGCTCTGCTGCCATTGGTCTAGTTTTTAGACCATTCTTTGCATACAGTGATCATTCCACACTGGTCAGCTCTGTTCTTTAACCTCTTCCTCTCCCACATACAGTCTTTGTAGGTCTGAAAGACTTTAATAATGTATTAAAGGCTGGGAGAAAAGGAAAATAAGTATGATATTCACTGCAAGCAACATAAAAAACTTTTAATTTAATTGCTGTTAAAGTCCCTTTGGACAGTCTGCCTTGTGATTGGGCCATCCTCTCTCCCCTTCTGCTTCCTGCTTATATTTTTGGCTTGTTTAGTCTAACTACTCATGCCCTTGGGGTTTCACCTTCCTCCCCAGTGATTCTCCAAAGATGGTTCCATCTCTTAAGGGGATTCTGATGCCAGATGTTCAGATAATACCTACATCATCCAGCATGTACCACATATATAACATTGAAGGAGTCATGGCACAGAGCTGATTCCTCATCTATGTTTATATCTGGGCAGTGGAATAGTTGTTAGTAAGGTCATACATGGTTCTGTTTGTTTCATCTCCAGGCTATTTTGTTTTATCCTTTCAAGAAGCTGATTACCTTGTACAGGGGTTACCTCTGGAATCTCACTACATTGTTAGTCAATGTCTGTTTATTCCTCTCTGATATGTTCACTAGTGGCTTTTTTGGAATTTCTACCATCTGCCCTTATTCCAAGGGTGGGGCTCACCTGTCACTTCCCATTTACTTTCTTCTTTCCTCCGCTTAGGGGAAAACCACAGTGGCTCCTACTCTATAATGTCCCCTCCTTTAGGTTCTATACCAGCAGAGCCATTTGAAGAAGATGTGTGTCCCCAAGGTCTCAGGTGGATAGATGTATGTTGGAGGATTCTCAGGGCATCCAGTTACCATTTTCTTGGGTTTCTCTTCTTCAGGGAAGTGTTCCTGCATGGATTTTTTTTCCCCCATAAAATCTATGTATTGTTATCGTTGCTATAACTTATTATATTCTATTTAATATTGAAGTTTCCATGATAATGTCATTCCACTGATATCATCAGATACATGTTGTTTTGAGTGAGTATAATTTTTTTTTGTTATTTTTTTTAAAATATTTTCTTCTGTATAAGGTTTGTTTTGTCAGTTATTATTTTTTTATTTCCAGTTCGTATGAGGGTATATATGATTGGGTTATATTATTTGTGTTTGTAAGGTAAAGTCTAAAGTTTGAGTTGTAGTTGAGTCCTTTATCTTGGAAGTGTGCCACATACCCCTGCATTGTACCTAGTAGGTGGGAACTTACCAAATTGAACTCAATTGTGTTTTTCTTCTTGAATTTAATTGTATTTTTCTCTAGTAGGGGCCTGTAGTTGTTGATCTTCTAATTTCAAATTAGTCCTGAGTACATGAGATGCTTACTTTTCTATTCTTGAGATACTTTACTTAGGAGAATGTTCTCCAAATCCATCCAGGTAAGTACAAAAGATGCAAAGTCTCTATCTTTTTTATGGCTAAATAGTATTCCATGGTATACATATGCCACAGTTTATTAATCCGTTCATAGATTAACGGGCACTTGGGTTGTTTCCACTTCTTTGCAATTGTGAATTATGGAGCTGCTGTTAACATTTGAGTGTAAATGTCCTTATGGAAAAATGATTTTCTTTTTCTTCTGGGTAGATGCCTAGTAATGGGATTGCAGGATCAAATGGAAGGTCTACTTTTAGTTATTTGAGGATTCTCTATACTGTTTGCAATCCCATTAACAGTATATCAGTGTATCCCTCTCTCTGCACCTACACTAGCATCGATAGCTTCGGGACCTTATGATGTGGGCTATTCTCAGTGGTGATTAGGTGATATCTCAATATGAGTTTGATTTGCATTTCTCTGATGATTAGGGATGATGAGCACTTTTCATGTGTTTTTTGTCCATTTGTCTGTCTTCTTGGAAAAAGTTCTGCTCATGAACACTTAAGAAAATAGGCATAGGTGTACATTTTTTAAATTGATAGAGCCATCTACAGCAAACCTATAGCCAATATCATACTGAACAGAGGAAAGCATTTCCACTTAGAACTGGAACCAGACAAGAATGTTCACTATTGCCACTGCTATTCACCATAGTGCTGGAAATCCTGCAAGTGCAGTCAGGCAAGAGAAGGATATCAAGGCTATCCAGATGGGGACAGAGAAGGCCAAACTTTTGCTTTTTGATGATCATATGATTTATTTATTTTTAGGAAACCCTGGGGAGTCAACCATGAGACTTCTGGAAGTGATCAAGAAATACAGTAATGTCTTGGAATATAAAATCAATGTCCTCAAATCAGTATCCTTCATATACACCAATAACAATCAAGCTGGGAACCAAATCAAAGACACAACATCCTTCTCAGTAACTTCAAAGAAAATGAAATATCTTGGAATACACTTAACAAAGATGTGCAGGATCTTTAGAGAGAGAACCATGAAACCCTGAGAAAAGAAATAGCAGAAGATGTTAACAAATGGAAGAGCATATCATGCTCATGGCTGGAAGAATCAATATCATTAAAATGTCTATATTACCCAAAGTTGTCTACAGCATCAATGTAGTTCCCATTAAAACAGCATTGTCATATTTCTAAGAACTTGAAAAAATACTTCTTCAATTAGTAAGGAACCAGAAAAAAAACCCCAAATAGCCAATGCAATATATGAAATAAAAACAAATTGGGAGGTGTCATGTTATCAGACTTCAGGTGATACTACAAGTCTATAGTGATCAAAACTTCATATTACTGACATAAAAATAGAGACATAGATCCATGGAACAGAGTTGAGAACCTAGAGATGAAACCAGCCTCCTATTACCAGCTGATCTTCAGCAAACCAAACAAAAGCATACAGGGAGGAAAAGAATCTCTGTTTAAAAATGGTTCTGGGAGAACAGGATAGTTACATGTAAAGGATTGAAACTGTGCCTGCACCTCTCACCACTTACAAAAATTAACACATATTG
Organism: Otolemur garnettii; assembly: GCF_000181295.1. Taxonomy (NCBI): domain Eukaryota; kingdom Metazoa; phylum Chordata; class Mammalia; order Primates; family Galagidae; genus Otolemur; species Otolemur garnettii. Next base: position 23,685,034 of record NW_003852411.1, on the reverse strand, counting down.
GATAGATAAAAGAGTTAGATCTAAGACCTTAATGATAAAAACCCAAGAGGAAAGTGTGGAAAAAACTCTTAATGATATCAGCCTTGGGAAAGAATTCATGAAGGAAGACCTCATTGGCAACTGCAGCAACAAGAAAAATAAATAAATGGGACTTGATCAAGTTGAAATGCATCAGCACAGCTAAGGACACAATCAACAAAGCAAACAGATAACTTTCAGAATGGGAGAAGATATTCACCTATTATGAACTGGACAAAGGGCTAGTGACTAGAATATACAAAGAACTCAAGCAAATCAATAAGAAAAGAGCAAAAAAACATCAATCAATGGGCAAGTGGCCTGAATACCTTTTTGCAAGAACACAGATGAATGGCCAACAAACACATGAAAAAGATGCTAAGCATTCTGAATCTTTAGAGAAATGGGTATAATTTAAATTCTCATTTCTGCTACTTGATGCATACATAGAATTTCTAGAAACACAGTCCCACCAAGATTTTATTAATATTTTGTCTCTGGAGGACAATCTCATTAGTTTTGCATCAAACCCAATGAATAAGATGATTTGAATGCTTAAAATAACCCCATGGTCTCTTTCAAGCAGTGTACAGTGGAGTTGAGTCACTGCAAGGGAAAGTCCACATCTGACCATCTGATGGTCAGAAGAAGGGGAAGTACCACAACCCTTTCCAGATCAGTTCCTGAACATTAGAGGGTTCATGCTCTCTGCTGAGTTTGATAGCAGGTCCCGCTATGTGACCTCAGATGGCCTGCTGAGTCTTGGTTCCCGGACTTGCTTCCCAATCCTGCTGAGAAGGAGAGAAACAGATTCCCAAAATCTGGGGAAAGATTGGACTGGAGTGGAGCACTTAGGAAATACCATCACCTTAAACAGCCCAAATGGAGAAACGTCTGCAATGTAATGAAATGTCTCCTCTCTCATTGGGTGTCTGCATGGGTCTGAGAGTAGGACTAAGACTCATGACAGGGTTGCTAAAAAGAGGCTGGTGGTGAAGGTCCAAATGTACCCTTCAAGGGGGATGATGTGTACTGGGCTGGTGGCTGAGGAAACAAGGGGACAGAAGTGTGGGCTGGAGGAACAGAAGGAGAAGTGTCACCTGGGGGTGTGAGGTGATTTGTCGGGAGGAAGCTGGGTTGTATGATTTAGTGTGAAGCTGGGTGTGGAGCACATGATAGCTGTTATTTGTTGAGGGGGCTGGTGAACGTGAAAGTGACAGAGAAATTGCAAGTATGGGAGTTGACTCTGGCCATAGACTGGGGTAAAAAACTGAATACACTTCAGCTGACCTGGAGCACCTTACCTGGGGACTTAAATGTCTTCACTCAAATTTTCTTCCAGACTTTAGTTCTGTTGAACACTAACTCAGACATGGTTATTTCACTCATTCTCTGACCTCCCCATATTAAATTAAGTATCTCAGACTTAGCCACACTATTAATAGCTATAATTCCTTCTCAGCATTTATTGCTATGCTTAACAGGTCTACATTCCTACTTGTTTAAGCTCTTTCACTCTTCTAGAACGTTAGGTTCCACAAAAGCAGGAAGTGTATTTGTCCTTCTCATCATGGTATCTCAAACCTTAAATAATTATTTGTTGAATGAATGAATCCATTAAATAAATGTTTACTGAGCAACAATTGTGTGCCAGGTCTGAGGTAACTCCTTAGAGGAGAAGCCATGATGAGTTAGCCACAGACCCTGACCTCCAAGTGACTTGTGGGCTAGGCTTAAAGTCACACGTGAAATAACACAGGGCCTAACCCAACACAGCAGGGGAGGCCAGAAGGTTGAGGGAGGGGATCGCCATCAGCCAAACCTTGTCTGCAACCATCAACTACAAAGATTATGAATAGAGTAATTTGCCAGTCCTTGTATGGGACTGTATGGAATGCAAGGTGGATGGATGTTATTATTAATACTTCTTTTTTCAGAGGAGGAGCTAAGAGTCAGAGGAGTCAGAGGTGGTCTGAGATTTGCCCAAATTGGTGGTGTCTATTTTTTTTTCCCCCAGAATACTGGTTTCTTATCCCTTTTGAGATAGTTACAGAAGAATGAGAATTTTTTCTTTGTCCTATAATGTGAGAGAATATCAACAGTCAGAAATCAAGGGAAGAGATGGAAAGAGAGCATTCAGGGAGGAGGAAACAGCATTAATAAAATTATAGATGTCGAGCATTCTAGGACCTGGGAACCCAGCATCCAGTATGTCAGGGCTGGAGGGAATTTAGACCATCGAACCCAAGTCCTTTATTTTATAGATGCAGAAACTTAGACCCAGAGAGATGAAGTTGCCCTATCCACAAGCACAGAGCTGGTTAATGTTAGAGGGATTATCTGGAACCAGGTGTTTGGTTTTTTAGATCTTTGTAGCTACCCATAATATTCCTATAGTGTCCTGTGAAGTAGGTTCTGGCATTATCTCCAGTAGGGGAAATTGAGCCTTAGGAGATGATGAAATTTATCTAAATTTGCTGTGATGCTGACTGGAAGAGCTGGTATTTAATCCTACATCTTAGATGATCCAAAGCCTGGGTTCTTCTTTGATAGTCTTCCCAAGTCTCTAAATATGGTTCTAGAAGCTACAGTAGGGAAACAAGGAGAGAGCATGATGGTATGGAAGCCAACAGCAGCATTTGAAATGGCGTCTGCATCCTATGACTTAGAACAAAAAGGCAGGCAGTTCTCTTCACTACATTAAAAAGGTGGTACAATTTTAAGGCTTTGGCTCAGTGTCTGTAGCTCAGGGGCTAGGGCACTAGCCATGGACACCAAGGGTGGCGGGTTTGAACCCAGCCAGGGCCTGCCAAACAACAATGACAACTACAACCAAAAAATAGCCAGGTGTTGTGGTGGCCCAGCTACTTGGGAGGCTGAGGTAAGAGAATCGCTTAAGCCCAGGAGTTTGAGGTTGCTGTGAGCACTCTACTGAGGGTGACATAGTGAGACTCTGTCTCAAAAAAAAAAAAATTTTTTTTTAAGGACTCGAAGAACAGTCAGCTTCCTAATAAGGGCTCTGTCATCTTTATTTGACATCAGGAACTTTATTAATTTGAACAAAGCTTTTTGATTTCACAAGAGAATGTTTAAACATAATTCTGAGTTAAGTCAACTCACTCAATTGTGAATTTGTCAGGTCTAATGGTGAACCCAACTTTGAGGTAGCTACTCAACTTTGAGGTGGAATAAACTGTGGCAATAATGACATTAGCTACTTGTATTCTGTAGTGCCAGGCCCAGGGTATAGGGATGTGATCTCATATGACCCTTTAGCCCTAGATAGTGAACATTCTGCTTTTGCTTCATTTAATTAATTTATTTATTTCAGAGTCTTACTCTGTTGCCCTGGCTAAAGCACTGTGTCATCATCATAGCTCACAGCAACCTTAAACTCTTGGGCTCAAGAGATCCTCTTGCCTCAGCCTTCCAAGTAGCTGGGAGTACAGGTGCCTACCATGATGCCTGGCTATCTTTATTTTCTTATTTTCTTTTTTTTAAGTAGAGACAAAGTCTCATTCTTACTTAGGCTAGTTTTGAACTCCTGAGCTCAAGCAATCCACCCACTTCAGACTCCCATGGTGTTAGGATTACAGGCCACCACTCCTGGCTACATTTAAAGATGGAGAACAGGAGGCATAGAGAGCTGAGGCATCTTTTGATCATTACAAGACCAGTGAGTGATGGATCTGAGATGTGGACCCAGGAAGGCTGTCCTCCCTCTGCTACCAGGTGATCTAGAGCTCAAGATGGGCTACGGCAAAGTTTTTATACAGTTGATCATCAGAGATGTTACTAAGAAATGAAAATGGACTATTAGGTCAGTACATTTTTGATGTCACACTGTTTCTACCCCTGCTGTGGCAAACTGTGGCATTGTTTGTTTTCAGGGAACTTCTCAGCTCTTGTTAAGAAGTTTAGAAAGTGTGAGAAATCCTGCCACTTTATCTCAGATGCCTGTGAAACCTCATGCCACTTATCCTCAGATTCAATGTGTCCTTTAGTTGTCACTTCTGTTGAAAATTGTCTCTTGTCAGATGTGCCATTGGCAGAGTCATGGATTTCTGGGATTCAGTTTCCAATGGCCGATGTGTGGGGTCATTGTCAGTTTACTGATGGGTTTTCATTTTCACTAAAGTGTATACACATGGCCTTCAATGTTTCGGCGTCACTGAGCAGTTGTCTCCTGGGTCCAAAAAGTTTCTGGGATTGAATAACCTGAAAAGAAGAAAGGAAGGAAAGGGAACTTCAATGGACGTTAAAAATCAAGGAAGGTGTTAAAGGTGATCACTGACATTGGAGGTGAAGTGCTGGACAAGGCTCCCAGCACCCTGGACAGTCCAGCTGCTGCTTAGGGATTTGTGGCATCATCAAAGCTTGTATTTTCTAATGTCAGCAGTGGCCAGTTAACCTGAGGGGGTGTACTGACTTCGGTGGGGTGGACTGCTAAGGATGGTCCATTTACTCTGGGCCAGTTACTCTGCCCCAGTCAGGAGTCAATGGATTTTGTGATAGCAACTGAAAACAGATGGCTCTGAACTATATTAAAAATAAAAGTTCTGTCAAATGCTAAGGGACTTTAAAGTCACACAAGAACAGAGGGTACTTAGGGGAAAGCGGCATCTTCTCCAACGCATTAGAGTGTTTTAGGAGGGACTGGCTACAGCGTATACAGCACGGAGGCCAAAGGGCTTTGTGGAGTCCGCTCCTTGATGTAGGGAAGCACTGTGCATAGCCTTGTCCATCTCAGAAAACTGCCCTTTATCCGGGGCACTCCTTTCATTTATAAACTAAATCCTACCCTTTTGCCAAAAAAAGAAAATAATAAAAAAAAAAAAAAAGAAGGAAAAAGTAAAGAATAAAATCAAGGAATTTACCGTTTTCTTTCTATGTCCCTCATCTCTGTGTCTCACACTCAGACTTCCCAGAGCATAGCACGGGCACTTGAGAATTGTCTTCTGCATAAAGAAGCCTTCCTTTAGAGCTTCAGAGCCCTCATACCCCTCCTTTGTCAAATCAAGGATCTCACTCCTTATTGCTCTCTTTTTTGCAACGATTAATGATCCTGTTTCTGAAAAGTCCATCTTCATCAGTGGCCTCTGCCCTCCACCCTTTCCTCTGAACTCCAACTCAGTCTCACATCTTCATTTGGGTTTCTTACAGACAAATCAAGCTCAGTGAATCCAAAACCAACTTCTGCTCCCCCCATCCCTGCCAAACTCAACTCTGCTTTAGGCTTCCTCCTCCCAGTAAATGACGACTCATTTCTTTCATGTTGTCAGGACCAAATCCTGTAACTCTCCTTGTTCCTCTCTTCTCTTATACCCTGATGTCTCCCACTTTTCCCACAGTACCCTGACTGGTGAGGGGGTCTCTCCCTGCTCCTCCCTGGCGTGAGGGTAAGGGCCTCATAGCCAGGGATTCTGTTTGGTGTTTTGGGGTGGAGCACTTGCCCCGGAGGAGTAAAAAAAGCAGAGTGGAAACAATGACTTCCCTTGTCTGGCTCTGAGTCTGTGATAAAGAAGTCTGCTTTCTACTGGGCTGTATCTAATTGCCTTCCTAGAGGAACTAAGAAAATACAATCACAAGAGATCTTCCACATGCTTCCACACCCTTGTCTCTCAATCCACCTTTCCTCTTAGGAACAAAACATTTCTTCTCCTCCCCATCCAAGCCTTCCTCCAGGGAGCTGGACCCCATGTTCCTCCTGCCCAGCTAAGGACACCCCTCCAGCCTTGTCTCTGCTCTCTCTCACATCTTCCCTCTTCGGATTTCCCAGTCAGCACATGAATATGCAGTACTGTACCCCATATTTCTGTACCCCAAGAAATCTCTCTTGAACATATATGTTCCTTAAATTACTTATTGGCCCATGTCTCTGCTCTTCTTTGTAGCTAAACTCCTCAAAAGGATTATGTCCACTAGCTGTGTCTCACTTTTTCTCTTGGACACATTATAGTCAAGTTTCTCTTCTTTTCATCACTTAGAAACCAAGCTGAAACAAAAGCCAACCTGCTTTTGTCAAGGTTGCCATTACCAGGGCGATGGTTTGTCTTGTTTTGATTGGAACAATCCTGGCTTATGCATATTGTCCTGTTATATTTTAATTATCAAGTACTCATTTCTTCACTCTGAGAAATATTCTGATTTGGGCAATAGACTGTATGGTCACTTTGCCTACCAATAACCCCTGTGTGCCGAATCCAATGGTTTCACTCCCCTTAATCAGGAAGATTGGACACAGATTGGATTTATCTCACCTTTGTTCTAGAAGTGCTTCCTTTCCTGGCCTCTGGGCACTGGTGACTCTTTTCTTCTCTCCTTTTCTTCTCTTCTTTTTCCTCTCTTCTGACTTCTCTGGAGGCTGTTATTCCATCTCCTTTGGTGGTGTTCATTTTCGTCTTTTGATGAACTTATCTGATTTCATAGCTTTAAGTATAATCTAAATGCTGATGATGCCCCAAATTATATTTTGTGCTTGGACCTTTCCTCTGAACTCCAGCTCAGTCTATAATCCAGCATCTTCATTTGGGTTTCTTGTTTTTTTTTTTTTTTTTTTTTGAGACAGAGCCTCAAGCTGTCCCCCTGGGTAGAGTGCTGTGGCATCACAGCTCACAACGACCTCCAACTCCTGGGCTCAAGCGATTCTCCTACCTCTGCCTCCCAAGTAGCTGGGACCACAGGCACCCGCCACAACGCCTGGCTATTTTTTGGTTGCAGCCATTGTTGTTTGGTGGGCCCAGGCTGGATTCGAACCCGCCACCTTAGGTGTATGTGGCTGGCACCTTAGCCACTTGAGCCACAGGCGCCAAGCCTTCATTTGGGTTTCTTAAAAGGCAAATCAAGCTTAGCAAATCCAAAACCAACTTCTGTTCCTCCCACCCCTGTCAGACTTAACTCCCCTTTAGGTTTCCTGCTCTCAGGAAATGACAACTCATTTCTTTCATGTTGTTGGGACCAAATCCTGAAACTCTCCTTGCCTCCTCTCTCTCTTACATCCTCATCTAATATATCAGCAAATATCAGAGCTTTAAATTCAAAATATATCCAAATAAATGCCTTTTTCTTGTCTTCTCCAACATTTCTATAGTCCAATCTACCACCATATTTTACCTATTTTATTTCAGTCACTTACCAACTGGTTTTCTCCTCTTTGGAGAAAGGTGGTTGCTTCTCACCACATCCTGAATCTCTTGGCTACACGATAGCCAGGGTGATTCCTGTGATGGCCCCTGAGACCCTCCCTAATCCGGCCTGGTCACTTCTATGTCCTCATAGTCTACCATTCTACTCCTCGCCACTGACCACAGTCAGGTTGGCCTCCTTGTTCTGCAAGCACACAATCCTGTTTCCATTTGACCTCAGGGACTTTGCATTTGCTGTTTCCTTTTTCTGGAATCCTCTTCTCTTGGATTTTCTAAGAGGTCTCACTTCACATTTCAGCTTGTCACTGTCCCTGACAGCCCTCCCTATATACAATAGAATCCAGCACCCTTATGATAATAACCCTCAAAAAACTGCAAAACTACACCTCAAAATTATAAAAGCCATGTATGACAAACTCACAACCAACATTATACTGAGTGAATAAAAGTTGAAAGTGTTCCCTTAAGAACCAGAATATGAAAAGGAACTCACTGTCATTTCTCTACAACATAGGCTCAGAAGTCCTGGCCAGAGCAATCAGGGAAGAGAAGCATTTAATGGCATCCAAATAAAAACAAGGGGGACAATCTATCCCTATTTGTGGATGATATGGTTTTATATCTAGAAAACCCTAACGACTGCAACAAAAGCCTCCTGGGATTGATAAATATTCAGCCAAATTTTAGGTTACAAAATTGATGTACACAAATTAGTAGAATTTCTGTATCTATTTAGATGATCATATGATCTTTGTTTCTACTTCTGTTTATGTGTACATTTATTAATGTACGTATGTTGAACCATCCTTGCATCCCTAGGATAAAGCCCACTTGGCCATTTTTGATACACTGCCACATGAGGTTTGGTAGTACTTTGTTGAGGATTTACTTATTTACATTCATAAGGGATATGGGACTGTAGTTTTCCTTCTTTGTTGTGTCCTTTCCTGGCTTTGGTGTCAGGATGTACTGGCTTCCTAGAATGAGTTAGAGAGGATTCTCTTCTTCTCAATGTTATGGAATAATTTCTATAGGATGAGCACCAGTTCTTCGTAGGCCGGGATTCGGTTGTGAATCCATCTGGACCAGGTCTTTTACTTGTTGAAAGATTTTGTATAACTGCTTCAGTCTCACTGCTCATTAGTTGTCTGCTCAGGATTTCTATTTTTTCCTGATTGAGTCTTGGGAGGTTATGTTTCCAAGAGTTTGTCCATTTCCTCTATGTTTTCTGGTTCATGTGCAGAGTTGTTTTTTTTAATATACATGGATGATATTTTGTATTTTTGTGGTATCCATTATAATATTGCCGTTTTCTCTTCGGATAGAACTTATTTGGGTCCTTTCTCTTCTATTTGTGATTAATTTAGCAAAGGGTCTATTAGTTTTGTTTATCTTTACAAAGCACCAAGCTTTCATTTCATTGATCCTTTGTATTGTTTTTTTGGTTTCCATTTTGTTTGGTTCTGGTCTGAGGTTTATTATGCCTTTTCCTCTGCTGGCTTTGGGCTTGGTTCGCTCTTCCTTCTCTTGTTCTTGGAGATGTGACATTATGTTTTAATTTATGATCTTTCTGGTGTTTTGATGTAGGCGTTTAAGGCTGCGAATTTTCACCTTGGGACTGCTTTTGCCGAATCCCATAGATTTTTATTTATTTATTTTTTATTTTATTAAGTCAAATACACATAGATCATGGATACATTCACACATATGTGGGGTACAATGTGTTGATATTTTAAAATACAATCTAACATGATTATATTTAACCAACAACATAGCTTTCACCTTATAGATTTTGAAAGCTTATGTCACCTCAAGCACCTAGGAAGATCTGGCCCCACAGATCATTAATTAAGGAAATTCTTTGCTGGCCTCTCAGGAGCAAGGACATGCAAATTGTGACCTCAGGTTCACAGGCTATGTCTGGTCCTAAAACTAAAGTCTATTCAATTCCACACTAATAATGAATTATAAGTTTATCTTGTCTCTGTTCTATTACAGAGACAAGATAAGACCAGGCATCGTTCTGCACACCCAGGGACAGCTACATAATTGATCCTTTCTTTACTCCCTTTTTCTCTTCTAGCATTCTCCTTATTTCATGTAAAATGTAAATTTTCCTGAGTCTCATAAGAATATAACCGTTGCCTCACTCCTGCTTCCTTCCTGACTTTTAATGCTGAAAACTTCCAGATTCCCCTTCAGAATAAAACAACCCCAGCTTGGTTTGTGGTGTGAGTTTATTCCTCCAGCCATGTCCTAAATTTTTGCTTAATAAATCTTAGTTGATTGAAATTTTTGCCTCAGTTGGTTATTTGGGTTGACACTAGATATGAATCTTTTGCTTCTTATATGTGAGTAAGTATTTCCTCTAAATGATAGCTTGTGTTTTGTCCCCTTTATAAATCTTTACATACATAAACGTTGTTAATTTTAAATCAAATCTATCAAGGTTTTCAGTTTTTGTGCTTTGTTTTAGTCATAAAGGTCTGGATTTTCTTCTGTAAGTCTTTTTTTAAAATCTTTTTTTCACATTTAAGTCTTTAATCCATCTGGAATTTTAATTGTTGTATGGTAGGGATCTTATTTCATTTCCCTACGTATTGTTGAGGAACCAGAACCATTTCTTAAATTGTGTGTTTTTCTCCCACTGATCTGCAGTGCCCAGTTGGATGTAGATTAAGTAGGTCTGTTTCCAGGCTCCTTTATCTGCTCCAAGGGCCGGGTTGTTTGTTTCTTTCCTAACAGTACACAGTCTTAATTACTTTCCTTTAAGTCCAGTGTTGATCTCTGTCTTCTAGAGTATGACCAACTTCTGTCTCTTCCTCCTCATGTTTCTCTATTTTACTCAGTGGTCATATCTAATTTTCTTTCTTTCTTTTTTTTTTTTTTTAGACAGAGTCTCACTCTGTCACCCTGGGTAGAGTGTGGTGGCATCATAGCTCGCAGCAACCTCAAACTCTTGGGCTTAAATGATCATCATGCCTCAGCCTCCCATGTAGCTGGTATTACAGGCATGAATTATCATACCTGACTAGTTTTTCCTATTTTCAGTAGAGATGGGGGGGGGGTCTTGCTCTTGCTCAGGCTGGTCTCGAACTCCAGAGCTCAAGCAATCCACTCACCTCAGCCTCCCCAAGTGCTAGAATTACAGTGGGAGCCATTGCCAGGTGATCGCATCTAGTCTTGATACTTTGTTCTTAATTAGAAAGGTGTTTCAGCCTATTGCTACTCATATAGCCAAAAATGAATGTGCCATCTGCCTCTTTTTTTCAATTAATCTTTGTTTTATAGAGTTTTAAAAATCTCTATGATTTTTAAATTTTTATAGAGTTTTAAAAATCTCTGTGATTTGTTTTAAAAATCACAGAAGATGTAATGAATGGAAAAGGTACTAGAGAAAAGAAAATGGCCTGCAGTAATTTCTTGGATTAGGGGATTTTCTTTTCTTTTTCATCATTCTTCTTAATCTTTAGGCTTTCTTTCTTTCATCAGCTCATAATCTCAATCTGTGTAATACCTGTAGAACGATGTTGATCTGTAGAATGAATCAGACTGAAAGTACAGATGAAGAAACTCACCTTAAATATGTAACTTCCTGTGGATACTCAGTTTTATTTCCTGGTTCTTAGACAAAGCAGGTTTGGTGATTATACATGAGGCTCAGAAGAATGGGAGAAGTCAACATTCTATGGAAAGGGTACAGGATGGGGCCATTGGAGACAAATGAAATGTTTCTGCGAGAGCTTGCATGTGCCCCCACCTTCCTCCACCCTTGAGACAGGTGCAGCCCCTCGGTCATATATTTCACATGCTAGCCTGGGGTAGGGGGCCCAGCTCACAGCTCCTCCTACTCTTTCCTCACTGGGGAGACCTGTCTTTCAGTAGGTAGGGGGAGCTGCGATGAAAGACTCTGTGGCTTTCCCTGCAGGCAGCTGTGGGCGTGACCAAGTGAATGGGTACTTGTATGTGTTAATGCGTAGCATACGTCATCTTCCAGGGGAAAAGTACAGTAGCACTCTGCCATCACTGTGGTGGGTTTCCTTCTCAGCCCATTAACCTCTTCTATTTTAGTCTATGCTTTACTAACCCTTATGTGCCTTATAAATGTCATCATGTTCCCCCACTGCCTCCCCCTCTTTCTCTTCTGTGACATTTCAGAATGTCCTATGGGCAGGGCTTTCATTTAAGAGCCTTGGATCTTTTTTTTTTGTTTGTAGAGACAGAGTCTCACTTTATCACCCTCCGTAGAGTGCTATGGCATCATAGCTCACAACAACTTCCACTCCTGGGCTTAGGCGATTCTCTTGCCTCAGCTTCCTCAGTAGCTGGGACTACAGGTGCTCACCACAACGCCCGGCTATTTTTTTGTTGCAGTTTGTCCAGGACTGGGTTTGAACCAGCCACCCTTAGTATATGGGGCCAGTGCTGTACCCACTGAGCCACAGGCACCACCCAAGAGCCATAGATCTTGATGCAGGATTTTATCCCCAACCCCCACATTCAGAAGCGCTGATAAGCATGTTGCTTATGTTCAGCATATTTGCCTAAAAGAAACATGTTTCTTCATGAAATATTCCACTTCCCAATTTTGCCATTCAAAATGTTGTGGAAAATCTCCCCTCTTTTTTGTCCTCCTTTTCTTCATTTTACTACTTGAAAAGGGAAAGTGGATGAATTACAATCAGATTTGCAGGGAGCTAAGGGTAAGTAGTTGAGTTCATCACTTTCCATTGAGAACTTTCCCAGTGTACATTTAGGCCCTGTCTCCATGTCAATCTCAGATATGGGTGCAATGAGGTGAAGAAAATACTCTATTCACCAAGATTACATCTAGAGAAAAGACTATTTTTATTTGAGAAGAAATACTTTGATAAATTGCTTGGATTGAAGGGTGAGACTTTAGGACATGCTCAGGCAATAATCCTACAACTTCTATGCGGGAGAAAAATAGTACAACATATTTTGCTCAGGAAAGAAGGGTGCCAAGAGAGAAGAAAGGGAGCCTGAGTGACTTGATGGGGGGCCATGAGCTGTGTCAGCTGACCCCATCTCTTCATCCCCCACTCTCCCAATAATGACTAAAGTTACTGATCTCCCAAATTCTTGATGGGAGTGACATTTTTGCTGCAATCTGAGGAGCTGAGTTTCTTGTCAGCACTGATGTGGAGTTGAAACAGAGACAGTATATATAGAAGCAGGAGATAGAAGCAGAAAATACCTCCAGAAAGGAATGTTTCTAGGAATCTGCAGAAACCATGGGGAGAGTTTTGAAATTATAAAGGCTGTGGAGTTTGAGGCTTTCTCCTGGCCCTGGAGGTCAGCAGGACCCAGGGTCTGAGCATGTGGTTGTAAGAGGCAAGTGATTTGGTCATTGTGAGGAACCTGTTTCCTTTCTATGCTATCTCCTTTTGCTCTCTGACCATTGCAGTAGAGCTTTGGACATTTGGCACTGTCAGGGCTTATGTGTGCCACACATACCATGGGTATTTAATTCCTTTCAGATTCCAGGACTCAAGGAGTCCCTTGACCTCAGAAAACCTAATGAGCATTTTTTTGAGGTGGTAAATCTGTACACAAGATGTGGTTTCATCTCCTAAAACCAGAATCAGTGGCCTTGAACAAATTAGGACACACTCTACAAGTGAGAGAACCCACTGTGCAATTTAATTTTGAATATTGTATAAATTCAATCACATTGTGTATGTGCCATAAATTAACCCTAACCTCAAGAACAAGTTTGGAATTAAGACATAACTAATATTTTGAATATGGATCTTTAAATTCTTAGATTCTGAAAAGACATCATAAGATAGCAAAAATGAAACCCATCACTGTATAAAGATTGGGCAACTCTAATCAGAAGCTATATTCACATAGTTATTTTGTAGATGTGAACCAATGATATTCATTTTATCCATTTCATAAATTAATAATAACAAATTAACAATAAAGTTACCTACTTATATATACATTAAATTTAAGAACCAATATGTAGATTTTTTCCAGTCAATATGGCAGAGGGAACTGACACTGACATACATAAATCCCCTCCACTCTAAATGCATGAAAGTGCTGAGTAAAATATAGGATAATGGTATACTATGAGATAACTAATTTTTGAGTTCAAAAGCATGGAATGGAAATCTGAAGGTGTTAGAACTGAACTCAGAGGCTGAGGAGTGAGCAGGAGCTGGAGCTAACCAGTACACAGTGCCTGCAGAAGCAGGATACAGACTTCAGGGGTGGGGTGGGGGCTGGGATCTTCATGGGTAAAGAGAGAGAGAAAAGGCAGTTTCAGGCTTCTATGAGGTGGAAAGTTGAAAATGATCTTCCTGGGCAAAGCCGGTATCACAGTTGCCCCATCCATGAGGTTGATGGGAAAATACCTCTGAGCAATAGTCACACAGTATTTTGTAAACATGAACCAACATCAACTTTATCCATGGATAAATTTATTTGAGTTTAATTCTGGAGCAAGTATGTGAGTAGGTCACATATTCTGGGCTAAGGATTAAAAAAGATCAGCTAAGAGAAATTAGAGCTGAAAACTTGTGTTGATATCTGGCACTGAGTTCAGGCTACTCCTTCAGGAGGTCCTGAGTCTTCTCTGAGCTCCATGGTTGGGTACCATCTTGTCAACAGAAAACAATCCAAAGTCTGTACAATAATTTTAAAATGTTTATTCTGAGCCAAACATGAGTGACCATGGCCTGGAGCCATGCCCGAGAAGCCTTGAGCAAGTAGGCTCCTCAATAACGATATTAAGTAATTTCTGAAACAAAAAATATACATGTTAAAACTTAAGAACAGCCACCAAAAGAATAGAAATAAATAGAAAGTCTAACTTTCAAAGTAGTGGAAGAAAACTAAGGGAATAAATAAGACTTGATTAATTTAATAAATGTAGGATACAGGGGAAAAAGGTAGAAAAAGGTAGAAAAAGAGAAGTCAAAATAAGACGGTACTAATCAGTGGTCAGTAAACTTTTTGTAAGAGGCCAAAAAGTAAGGTGTTTTTTTTTTTTGTGGCTCTGCAGGCCATAGATCTCTATTGTAACTATCCAGCTTTATTGTTGAATCGTAAAAGTATCCAACCATATATATAAGTGACTAGTGTGACTATGTTCCAACACTTCATAACACATATACAAAAGCAGGTGTTGGGCTAGATTGGTCCCAAGGATCATGATTTGCCAACTCTTGGTATAAAGAAGTCCAAATTTATTAGTTATCATAATATAAATGGAATAACCTTACCTATTAAAAAGGTGAATTAAAAATTCAGCAATTTTCCATTTATAAATATACTTAAAACATAATGATAAAGACAGGTCAAAAGAAAAAGAATGAAAAAGATGTGCCAGTAACATAGAAAATAAAAATCTAGGAAGTGATAGCAATCTAGTTATAACCAAAATTTATAGAGGCAAGTACCCTTATAGGTGCTGAGGTCATATAATTAGGAAATGCTGAGCTGGAATCCAACCAATCTGTTTGTCTCCAAAATCCATATTCTTAAATGCCATTGTATTTTAGCTATATAATGAAAAAAATATTTCAAGGCATACAAAGTTATTTTACTTTATGAAAATGCTGGGGTGGGGAGTGCATAAAGATATAACAACTATGAATCCACATGCATCTAAAAACACGAAGACACATATACATAGAGCACTCATGGAGAAACAGAGTTCTAAAGTAAGTAATAAGAAATTTCATAGTAAGAAATTTCAACACACCTCTTCCAGATCATGAAGATAAAACACTGGGAAGAAATACATATAGAACATATGTCAGTGCAAATAACAACCTGGATCTCATGCATTAAAATTTACATTCAACTTAAGACATGAAACCATAAAAATACTTGAAGAAAGTACAGGGAAAACACTTGAAGAAATCGGCCTGGGCGAATTTTTTATGAGACAGACCCCACGGGCAATTGAAGCAACATCAAAAATACACTATTGGGACCTGATTAAACTAAAGAGCTTCTGCACAGCCAAGAGCACAGTAAGTAGGGCATGCAGACAGCCCTCAGAGTGGGAGAAAATATTTGCAGGTTATGTCTCTGACAAAGGTTTAATAACCAGAATCCATAGAGAACTCAAACTTATTAACAACAACAACAACAACAAAAAAACCAAGTGATCCCATTGCTAGGTGGGCAAAGGACTTGAAAAGAAATTTCACCAAAGAAGATAGGTGTGCGGCCTATAGATATATGAAAAAATGCTCACCATCCTTAATCATTAGAGAAATGCAAATCAAAACTACTTTGAGATATCACCTAACTCCAATAAGATTAGCCCAAATCACAAAATCCCAAAACCAGAGTTGCTGGCGTGGATGTGGAGAAAAGGGAACACTTCTACATTGCTGGTGGGAATGCAATTTAATACGTTCCTTTTGGAAAGACGTCTGGAGAACACTTAGAGAACTAAAAATAGACCTGCCATTTGATCCTACAATTCCACTATTAGGTATATACCCAGAAGATAAAAAATCACATTATAATAAAGATGTTTGTATCAGAATGTTTATTGCAGCCCAATTCATAATTGCCAGGTCATGGAAGAAGCCCAAGTGCCCATCAATCCACAAATGGATCAATAAACTGTGGTATATGTACACCATGGAATACTATGCAGCCCTAAAGAAAAACGAAGACTTTACCTCCCTCATGTTTACATGGATGGAACTGGAAAATGTTCTTCTTAGCAAAGTATCACAGGAATGGAAGAAAAAGTATCCAATGTATCCAGCCCTTTTATGAAATTAATTAATAGCTCTCAAATGAAAGATACAACTTAATTCTAGCCCAAGAATATGGGGAGGGGATGGGGAAGGGGAGGGGAGAAGGGTGGCTGGGTGGTGGGAGGGTGACTGGAAAGATCACCTATATTTCTGTCTAACAAGGGTACAAGTGAACTTTTCTAGAACTAGAATATAAATGTTTTGACACAATGACTATACAAATGACATGAAATTTATGTGAACCAGCTTGATGAAAGTATTCCAAAATGTATATGAAAACACTACACTGTACCCCATGTTTGCATTAATGTATATAGCTATCATTTAATAAAAAAAATTTACATTCAACATAAAAAACTATTTTTTTCAATTATATATAGAAATCCTAGAATATATTTATAAAAATTGACCATACTAAGAGATAAACATAATAGAAAAGATTTAATATTTTCATATGCCAGCAAGAACCAGCAAAATATATGATGATGATATGCCAATCAATTTGGCTATTGTTTTTACTAAAACAATGAGGTATTTAGAAATAAATCTGATGAAATATTTCAAGAGACAGCATGGCTTATTGAATAAGCACAAGGCCTCTGGGGCCAGACATGGACTGTTTAAGTTTTGTCATATGCAATGTGACAATACAATGGGGAAAATAATAGTTTTATCTCATAAAGTTGTTATGAAGCTTAAATGAATTAATTTATGAAGTGCTTATAATAGAGACTTAGTACACTTAATTATTTGTTAAATGAATACCTAAACATGAACAAAATCTATGCAGGAAATATTGAAAGACAAAAGTAAACCCAAATCAAGAAAAGATATACCAGGATTCAATATTATAAATATGTCAGTTCTCCCAAAATTAATGAATACATTCATTACTAGTTTTATTCAAAATAGGACAGAAGTTTTATTTGTTTGTTTTATCTTAGCAAATAGTGACTAAAATTCACATGGAAGAATAGTTAAGAAATCAAGACTGTTCTAAGGAATAACATTGAGGACAGAATTAACAGGCTATATAAATAAAACGTTAAGATATTAGCATGATACAGAGTCCACAGAGATTGAGTTAACAGCCCAGAAACAAACCTAAGACCACATATATCAAGACCATTTTTTAGTGTACCCCAAACATTTTTTGCCATAATATTCAGGAAGAAATATATTTTATTTCATGTCCAACTATCCATTCAAAGAGTATGTATGTATATGTGTTCTGAAAATATCATATACCCTTACTATATGCAATGTAGTCTGATGTTTTCCATACTATTTTATTTTCTGAAAATGGTAGCCAGAACCCATTAAATTGCTTTACATATTATTAATATATTGTATATTGTTATATATACATATGTAAAATATATAGTTGGTTTAGCTATAAATATATAGAGAAAACTGGCTTTCTGTACTGAAAAATATAGGACTATATCCCTACTTCACACCGTATTTCAAACAAAAAATAGGTTAAATGACCAAATGTGGGAAAACCTTTTAGATCAAAATATAGGATAACATTTTGATAGTATGATGAAATTTTTTTTTTTTTTGGAGACAGTTTCACTATGTCACCCTTAGTAGAGTGCTGTGGCATCATAGCTCACAGCAACCTCAAACTCTTGGGCTTAAGCAATTCTCTTGCCTCCTCAGCTTCCCAAGTAGTTTGGACTACAGGCATCTGCCACAACACCTGGCCTTGGCCAGGTTTGAACCTACCGGCCCCAGTGCATGTGGCTGGGCACCTATGGGCATCAAGCTGATGAAAATGTTTTTTATGCTACAAAATGAAAAATGACAAGGGAAATGTAAATTAGTTTTGACAACTTCAATTTAGAACTTATTACTTCTATGTAACTAAGAAAATATATTTATAAGATCAGTATCTAGAATACTAAAGAATTCTTAAGAATCTTAAAGAATCTTAGGAAAATGGGCAAAACCTATTAATAGACATCACAGAAAAAGAAGTTTGGAATACAAATAAATACATAAAATGTGCTCAAGATTCCAAGTAATCAGAGAAACGCAAGTTAAAACAATGACCTACTATTTCACAACAATCAAATTCACAAAAACATAAGACTGATAATGCCAAGTTTGGGAAGGTGGAGGAAATAAGAATTATCATAGTAAGCAACTGGTAGTAAATCAGAAAACACTATCACTAAAAACATGCATCTACTGGGGGATGTTGCTTGCCTCTGCTCAGGGCTGATGGGAAATAAGGTGAGGCATGTGGGTACTGAAGAGATTGCACTGTATCATTTCACAAAATATCTGAAGCAAGTTAAGTACCACGTCATTGTTAAAATCTGAAGTACATTGATATTTGTCGTTTTATCCCCTGTACTTTTCTTTAAATTAAAAAATATTTTTGATTTTTTTAAAAGAAAAGATGTAAGTAGTTATTAAATTACTAATTTACTTTTTCTTCAACTAAAGGCATGAGCCAGTGAGTAGCCATTAGCCACAATACAAATCCCTCAAGAGCCTTGGTCCCGTAGAAGTTGTCATCCCGACCTTCAATCAGAGCAGTGTGTGCGTGTGAGGTTCTAATAAGCACCTTTGCTGCTCCAGGTTGAGAATGATGTCTCTGTATGTTGTTTGGTTTGTGTCAGATGCATGGAGGACTTTCAAAATTGATGTCTAGGAAATCTCAGTCCTTTAAAGGTTCTCAAGTAGGCAGTGAGGGTGCAGAAGAAGAAGATATCAGCAGGTGATTTTACAAAATACACACAGAGAATAAGAACTAGTGCTCTAGGCTGACTATTCCTGATTCTACTTTAGATTCATCACATTTAATTAATGTCCATGATATCTAGTCTTGGGGTATTTGAATCAAATCAACTTTGTGTGGTGAGTTTGGTCAATAATTATTTGTTGAGCATCTATTTTGTGCCGGGTACCATACCATTCTGGAGGTATAAAAACAAACAAGAAACCAACTGTCCTGAGGAGTTCATAGTTTATTTGAAGGGGAAGTGTAGTATATAGAGAAACTTATTTCCTCTGTAAGTTAATTAATCAGATTAATGTCTGAGTTGTGGGCCATTGCAGATTGCATTTCCATGTGTAGAATGTCTTTGAATTTTTGAACTTAATGGAAGGATGGAGATCATTATTTTTAACTTCCTCACTTTATAGCTAAAGTTATCAGTGGTGCCCAGAGTGGTGGAACAACTTTTCCCAAGGCACAGTCACACAGATCTTCTAACTCTCAGTCCAGTGTTCCTTCAGTTTTAGGGTACTCACTGCCACACAGCTGATCAGTGGCAGAGTGTGTGTAGGCTTCAGGCCGTTGATATTGTATACAAGTCAATAAGGTAGCAAAACAGTTTTACTAATTCAAGCACAAGGTCTTAGGCTCTGCCACCAAAACCTGGTTTCTAGTCCTGTCCTATCCTTGAGAAGCTCCTGATTTATATATTAGACGGTTAGAGCATATTTTCATCTGTGTGCATAGCCTCTGATAGCTCTATCTAAGAGGTGATTCTCTCTCCTATCAGATCTCTCTATATCCTGTTTCACTCCTGAGTTAGGTTTAGTTAATGTGGTTGCTGCAATTGCTATCTCACATATATCGAAGCATCAAATATTGAGAAAAATTACTTTCTCTTCTGATGGAATCCTTACCCTGTGATCCAGGGGAAAGGAAGGGGGTGAGCTGAACACCTCAGTCTTACTCTGCATCTGTCGTGTGTGACCTCTCCAGGTGGCCAACAATTGGTCTTAGGCAGTGCTTACATGTGAAGGAGTCACATCCCAAGGGGGGAGCTGTCCTGGTGGGAATTGCATCAGGCCTTGGGGTTCTCATTTCTTCAAATATCAGAGAACTGTGGCATGCTTCCCTTCTTCCCAGAGCTTACAAGTCTCCCATAACGATTCCTCTGAGTTACTCTGTCTGACATGAGAGGCCTCACTCCCTGGCAACCTGAGGCAACATACATTTTGAAGGGGAGCTCATGAGATGAGGATTCTGATGGCCTGCCTTAAATCCTGGCTTTGCCACAGAGTGGGATGATTCATTTATTGCCAACCTATGATGCTAAACACAGTTATGGTGCTGAGTCTGCAGTGGTAAACACCACAGGCAAAGTACCTGCCCTACTGAAACTTACCTTCAAATGATCCCAAGACCAAAATTCAAATAAGTAAGCAAGTCAGTTCAGAAATTGAGAAACGTTCTGAAGCAAATGAACAGGGCAGTGAGATAGACAGCAATTCTGTGTTTATCTGTAATTTTGAGATAGTGAAATATTTCAGGTTATTTTTCTTTATGAGTTATTCTCTAGATTAAGGTGACCAGACGTTCCGCTTTTTAACAATTTGTCCCGTGTGCCGTGGCGTTTTTAAAAAGTCCTGATTTTTGGAAAGAATTCATGACAAGCTAGGGAACAGTGGGAGAATGGGAAGGGAATATATGGTTTTTGGCTGTTGAAAAGGTTAATGTAACTCCATTTGGGAATGAAGAGGTTAATGTAACTTCATTTGGAAATGAAAAGGCTAATGGAAACTCCCTACTCCCCTCCTGGGCAAGGTATCAGAAGGAGACTGGCTCCCTCCCTTGCTTCTAGGCAAGGACAATTAGCTCAGAAGGAGACAAACTGTCTGGAACAAACAAGTAGCCCTCCCTCTCTAGAGTAAGGTGACCAGACCTCCTGCTTTTGGCGGGACAGTCCTGATTTTTAACAATTTGTCCTGCGTCCTGTGGCATTTTAAAAAAGCCCCATTTTTTTTTTTTTTTTTGCAGTTTTTGGCCAGGGCTGGGTTTGAACCTGCCATCTCCAGCATATGGGCCTGGCGCCCTACTCCTTTGAGCCACAGGTGCTGCCCAGAAGCCCTGATTTTTGGAAAGAATGCACGACAAGCTAGGGAACGCTGGAGAACAGGAAGGGATATAAGGTTTTTGGCTGCCATGTGGCTATTTCGCCAGGATATGCGTTTTATATTATTCTTGTTAATTTTATAATATTAAACTTTAATAATAACAAATAATTGTTGAGAACTGATTATTGAGAACTGCTTATCAAAGTTTGCATTGTTGTCAGGCCCCATCCCACAGGCTCCCCCTTGCCCTGCCCACCCATGATGTCCTGCTTTACCAATGTTAAAATCTGGTCACTTTACTCTAGATATGGTTATGACATCTTTTTCTTATCTAGAGCTAATAAAGATCCCTCCTTTCCTCCCTCCCTTCCTTCCTTCTTCCTCCTTCTTATTCTCTCCCTCTCTCTCTTGTTTACATATTTGCTGTTCAAGTTCTGGCATTTAATTCATCAGAAGTTTATTTTTATACACAGTGTAAGGTAGGAATCTTTTATTTTTCTCTGTAAAATAAACAGAATTTTCCAACAAGACATACTGAATATACTGAATAGTATCCTTATTACCTAATCACAGTTTATACATGTGTGTATATACACATACATACATGTGTGTACATACATTTTAGAACTACAATTCTGAAATTTCTGTTGTTGTGGTTGTCCATCCCTAAATTAGTACTATAGTTTTTTTTTATTACTATAGCTTTTTTAATGTCTTAATATTTGATAGGGCAAAGCTTTCTTCTCTCTTTTTCTTTTTCCAACTTGCTTCAGCTATTTGTGAATATCTTTCTGTCATATAAACTTAAAAATTAGATGGGACATTTTCTTCTCAAAACTCCATGGAGATTTTATTGGAATTGCATTGACTACTGGGTTACTTTGGAGAAAATTGAAATCATTATTATGTTTGCCATCTGCTTCATAAATATTTATGCATTTTTTTGTGTTCTGTAGTACATGTAGAGTCAAATATTCCTTTTATATTAAAATGATATGAATATATTATGAAGCCAAATGCAAAATTGTTACATATTTTAAGATAAGTCATGGGACTTTGAGGAACTATTATACTTACAATGTATTGGAACTCCTTTCCCACCAAGACCTTGTCTTCTTTGGGAGAGATTTCTCTCCTTTGCCTTTAAAGCTTGGCTGGAAAGTTATAGGAGCACTATCCTTATACATTTTCCTGTAAGATACCTCTCTCTTGAGTGAGTGACTAAGTATGTGGGTGCTGGAGTCAGATCAGTTGGGTTCAAATCCTCAGTCATTTATTAGCTGTGTGGTCTTAGGAAGGTGCTTTAAACTCTTTAAATTCTTAGTTTCATCAGGAGTAACTTGGAGAACCAGAAGAGACTATGCATCCAAATTCTTTGCAGAGTGCTAGATACTGAGTAGTGCTTAGTAAATGTTAGCCACGGTTATAAGCAATTTTAAGCTATAATTGCTATATTCCAACACATGAAAATGTATATGTATATACCTGTAAATGAAAAACTGGAAAAATTTTCCCTATCAAACATCAGGTGACCTCTCTGAGGCAATTATAGTCTAAGACTATTTTTCACTCTCTTCAAAATGCATGACTATTAAAAAAATCAAATGTAGAAGGATAAATAGACTCAATAAACAAAGAACAGAAATAGGCTATAAAAGAAGAAAATTGAGGGATCTGGTAGCAGCAAGAAGTGGATACAATATTAAGTGTTTAAGAGAAAGAAGATAAAGAGCTTTGCAGTAGGAATGATGAATAATTTTGTTATCAAAGTAATTACTGTCTATCTAGAGTGAAAGTAGGGACTGAGAGGCTGAGAGAGAAACCCCATAGTTACTTCATAGCATTTTCACTACTTTTGAGTCGGGGTGAGGGAAGAAGCAACAGGAAGGAAGGGTTGAAGGTTGTTTTATTATAAAGCTAAACTGTATTTAGGCAGGAAACCACAACTTTGACGATAAGATTCTCTTGAAGCAACTGCTTAGAGTAACACCATAACCAAGTAAGAATTCTGAAGTCGGTGAATGTGACTGCAGAGAAAATAAGCTAATTCCCGTTGAATTTCCTCAAAAGTTAATGTTCCATTCTCATTAGGGGATCATGGTGCACAAATCTGACTCTTAGGAGAAATCAACTGCGTCACCATTAGAAGTTTGAATAAACATCTAGGGTTACTTCAAATACTAACTAGTAGCATCTAAACTAGAAGCATGCTCCCTGAAGACAGTCTACCCTGGAAGATGACTTTCCTTGTAATTTAAAAGTGAATTGTAATTTTTCCTATTGTTTAAATATACAGGACCAGGTGCAGAGGCTCATGCCAATAATCCTAGCACTTTGAGAGACTGAGGTGGGAGGATTACTTGAGATTGGAAGTTGGAGTCTGAGCAACATAGTGAGACCTCATCTCTTATAAAAAATTAGAAAATTAGTCCGGTACAGTGGCATGAACCTGTGGTCCCAGCTACTCAGGAAGCCGAGGCAGGACAGGGCTTCAGTCCAGGTGTTTGAGGTTGCAGTGAGCATGATGACACCACTGCACTCAACCGCAGGCAATAGAGTGAAACCCTATTTCTTTTTTTTTTTTTT
>NW_003852411.1:23637092-23659243 GCF_000181295.1 Otolemur garnettii | reverse complement strand
CCTCTATCAGTTTAAGAAATGTCCCTTCTATACCAATTTTCTTAAGTGTTCTGATCATAAAGGGATGCTGGATGTTATCAAAAGCTTTTTCTGCATCAATCGAGAGAATCATATGGTCTTTGTTTTTTAATTTGTTTATGTGATTGAAACCCTATTTCAAAAAAATTTTTAAAGCTTCCTAAAGGTAAATAATTTATGTTTAATGTCTTTATAAAACTCTTTTAATGAAGTCATACTTTTACCAGAAATGTATAATTATTATGGACTCTAGCATGGTATTTTTATTATTTTTTTCTCTTATCTGTACCAGGAAATAGTTTAGTCATAGACCAATTTACTAATACTGGTAGTTCCTGGCAGAAATAATGAAATTGAAACCATAAAGCATCAGGGGTACATAACCAGTATCTAGGGCCATGCATTTGGGAATTGGAATTGTTGGAAGATGGCAAATACATATGGCTGAGGCACAGGGTGTTATACTAGTTGTTAAACTTTCCACTCGGTCATCCCATCAGCATACAAACCTGTTCTTAATCTTCTCATGTAAAAATCAAAATATACAAACAAAAGGCCCTCTCTGCCCCTATTCCACCTTTAGCGACAGTCCTTTTTCTCTCCAAACCTCCGTAGTGGTACTGACTAGGCAACTGTACTCAAAACTATTCTCTTTAAAGAGCTGTCTCCACTGGCTGTCTCCTCTCCAGTTCTTCTTCTTGGTCTTCTTGATCCACTTCATTAAGGTTTTTCTCCCACCGCTGAAACTTTTCCCTTCACGGTCATCTGTGAGCATCATGCTGTTAGATCCAGCCATCATTTCCAAGTTCTCATTTTCTGGCATATCCACAGCATTTGTACAAGTTGCTCACTCTATCCCCACCAATGCTTTCCTGTTTAGATCTCCAGGACACTACACAGGATCATTTTCCTTTTATCTTTTAGACTACTTTTCAATTTCCCTTGCTGGTTTCTCCTTATCTTCCCAAGCTGCAGACTTGGGAGTATCTTAAGGCTTAGTCCTTGTACCACTTCTCTTTTTTATCATCTCTTACTCCTTATGTGCTTTCATTTATAATCATGGCTTTAAATGCTATATATATACCGATGACTCTGAAATTATTTCCAGCCCAGACATTTCCTCTGGATTCTTGACCTATATATCTGTCTACCTGACATTTTCTTTTGGATGTCTACTAAGTATCTCAAATTTCACACGACCAAAACTGAGCTCCTAACATTCTCCCCTAAGCCTTCAACTCCTGCATTTTTCTACAGTTAATAGCCACATCATTATTCTAAGTGTTGGCCTTAAAAGCTTTGGTCTCACTTTTGACTCCCTTCATCCTCTACCACTCTATACCCAGTTGGCCAGCAAACTACATCATTTCTATCTTTGAAATAGAATCAACATTTGATCTTTCCCCAACAGCCCTTTGGTCCAATCCACCACCATCTCCCACATGGATTATTGCAATAGCCTCCTATGTGGTCTTCTTGCATCTGTCTTAGGCCCCAGCAAGAGTGATCTGTTCAAACTTAGGTCAGATTATATCACAGCTCTTCACACATCCTTTCAATATCCTCGTTTCTCAGAGCCATCTTAACAATAGTCTATAAGGCCTAGAATGGTTCTGCTCCCTGTCACCTCTCTGACTTCATTTTTTATGACTTTCTCTTTTGATTTCTCAAACTAGCTATATTGGACTGACTACTTGACTACGTTTTTTTCAGGTTTTAAAGTGTTTTACTTGCATATTTAAAGTGTTTTGTAGTCCAATAATTAAAATCATTTGAACAATGACAAAAACTGACACTATGATTAAACTGCCTTGTACAGCTTCAGGGCACTGGGGCCAGCTTGGCTTTGCTTTCGATTTTATTGCCCTCCCACTCTGTATCTTCCTTCACCAACATGTGAGTTCTTCTCCTTCCCTAACCAGACAGGCAGATGGGAACTTCACCCTCACTAGTTCTGTATTGTTTGATGCAGAAGGGGCAGGGCAGTCATTTAAACTTGATCCAACCTCTTTGTATCTTACAAAGTTAAACGACTAACAGAAGTAAAACAAGAAGACAATTGCTAGTCCAATGGACACTGTATACTGGCAGCACTCACCTCATCATGATTCTCCTGCTTTCTTCTCTTATTTCTTTGTTTCTTTGGAAGGCAGTGGATTTCTAACTTTCATTATGGTCTTACTTAATTCCATGGTCTTCAGACTCATGGAATTTTTCCATCTCAGTCATATTGGATTCATCAGACATGGTTGCAGAGGGAGCAGATTGAGGCATAGAGCAAGTGGAATGGAGTTTGCGTGGGTAGCCACTGCCAAGTCTTGAATTACCAGGCACACGTCTGCCTCAGGGCCTTTGCACATGCAGTTTCTGAAGTGATCTTTGCCCAGACAGCTTTATGGCTAATGTCTCCATTTCCCTAAGTCCTTTGCTTAAGTCATCTTCTCAGTGGGGCTTTTTCCCAGCTACCCTAATCTAAAACTTCACTTACCCCTTTCCTAATATTTCATGTTCTCCTTGCATTCTTTATTATTTTCTTCTTAGCACTTACCACTTTCTGGGGTATAATACTTGAATGTTTATTTATATAATCCTGTTCATTATCTTTCCTTCCCATCAGAATATTTGCTTCCATGAAGTCAAGGATTTTGTTTGTTTTGTTCACTCTTGACGTCCCAATTCTTAGAAATAATGGTTGACATGTTACAGGCCTTAATAAATATTTAATGCATACACGAATAAAACTAAATGTAGACAAAGATAAATAATTTCTTAGAAATTCCACCACTATTTTTTCCAAACATTTAAAAATATTCTTTTTTTTCTTTCAAGTTGAATAATTTTTACCATTCTTAGCCAGAGAATCATTGTAATATTGAGATACCCAAATTTTCAAACACTGAACTGTAATATTGAGATACCCAAATTTTCAAACACTGAAAAGTGACAACATTGAATGGTTTTTAACTGTATATTTTAATCAAGCATTTATTGATTACCCATTTAGTTACTAGAGCTGGCTATTTGCTAAATTGCTACTAGAATAGAGAGATTTAGAGACAAATTACTCTTTCATTTACCAACTGTGTGACCCTGGGCAGTCACTAAATCTCTCTGGACTTCAGTTTTTCCCTCTGTGAATAGAGACAATGATATAGTCCTCCAAGTTGTAGAAAGCTCTATGAAAGTTCAATATAGGCATAATTGCGTATTTCTTCATGACTCCATCCCAAGGTAAACAACTTCACTAGAAAGAATAGTTTTTCTAGTAATAACACAAGTTTTTCCATGTGTTTTCTACAAATGTTCCAGATATTCCTGTCCATTATTTCCTGCTGGGGGTGGACATGAACTAGTACTTATAAGGAAGACAGGGACAGAAGAATGTCATTTTCACATGTGGGAGAAGACTTAACTGACTCTACAGATGCAGGGCCACTAACAACAGCAAAAATTGGCCCATTAGAATATTTTGCTGCGTGGAAAGACTCTCTCATGCCTTATTTCATTCTGAAATCACATTTGATGGGCAGGGTTGACATTAGCCTTTCCATTTTTTAAGAGAGGAAACTAAGGCTTCTTTTAAGTGACTTGTCCAAGGTGATAATGGTCTGTGAGTGGTGTAGCTAAGACTTTATTTTGGATTTTTTTTTTTTTTTTGAGACAGAGCCTCAAGCTGCCCCCCTGTATAGAGTGCTGTGGCATCAAACATCACAGCAACCTCCAACTCCTGGGCTCAAGTGAGTCTCCCGCCTCAGCCTCCCAAGTAGCTGGGACCACAGGCGCCCGCCACAACGCCCGGCTATTTTTTGGTTGCAGCCATCATTTTTGTTTGGTGGGCCTGGGCTGAATTCAAACCCACCACCTTAGGTGTATGTGGCTGGTGCCTTAGCCACTTGAGCCACAGGTGCCGAGCCTATTTTGGATTTTTTGAAATCTCACTCTCTTTAGAGTAAATTTGGGTGAAAACTTCACTGGTGTCGTCTTCCTGCAGCGTTGGTGTTCTTGGCCAGAGTTCAAGCTTCCTCACCCCCCAACACACCTTCCCCTATTATTTTGGAGAAGTCTTCTGAGGCCAGCAGAGAAATGCAGGAAGTCACACAGACACGTAAGCTATTTTTGACATTCCCTCAAGCACCTGGTGAGATGATAGAATGCCTGTGCTTCATGAGTGCCCAAAGAAGAAGCAGAACCTTGAAAGAGAAAATGGCAGTCAGGCCAATGAGTCCTCTTCAATGGTCATCATGTGCATGAGGCAGAGGGGAGACAGCCAAGACTGGAGCCCTCATTTTGGCTGGATGGCTGGCAATCTCACCCAGATTCATTACCACTTTGCTTAAAGACTTCAGCAGGACACCTCAAACACCCCAAGGCTAAAATCCACATGTGTGGGCTTGAAGGTGGCACTCTTTACCATCTGGCCTCTTCCACCTGTGCCGTCTTGTAGCTCACTCCAGACCAGCTTGCCCCCTCACTGTTCACACAGTCTATTTCTTTGTCTCCCATGTCATCAGGCTTTTTCTTTGTCTAGAATGCTGGGGCACCTTCCTTATTTCTTTATCTGGCAAATCCATACTCATCCTGGGAGCCCTGTGAGTCCCTCATTTACATCTGCCCATCACTCACTAAGAGAGACGTCCCTTTTCTGGGCTCCCCCAGACCTTTGCTATTTTCAGTTACAACAGGTAATTACAATAGGATTACTCTGTTGCAGCTGTTATCTTGACTTGCCCATTGTCCTCAGTGCTGTCACTGGGTGTGAAATTCTATCAATGTATTGTATAAATGAGTAAAATATGAGTGAACTATCAAATAGGAGGTGATAATTGGCAAAGCAATATTAACTGCCCACACAGCGTATGATAGGAAAGACGAAAGTTAGCACACAAGGACTAGGCATAACCTTCACTCTCACAGTGGCCCTCATGCCTGTGTGACCCTTGGGACTGAAGGATGCTTTCCAGGGCTCAAGGAGCATCCTGGCTAGCCTGATCCCAAGAAGGCGACAAGATCCTCTCTCATAGAGCGGAACTATGAAATACAGCCATAGAAGTGTCACACAAAGGCCATGTGAAAGCAACAGCTGTTGTGAGAACATGTGGGTATCAGAGGAAGTAGTTGGCCTTTGCCATGTGGACCCCCAGAATATAGTACAGAGAAAACACCTTGTATTAAAATGATAACCCAGCATCAAAGGGTGAAGCTTCATGCAGGGGGAGTCACAATGTGACCCTTAGTGGTGTTGAATGGAACAAAGGCCAGCCTTTTCACTCATACAGAGGCTCACTCAGAGCACTGATTTTTTTTGCAGGCAGGTGGTTCTTTCCTTAGCCTGCTGGTGAGGTGGCAGCACTGGTGGTCTCACACCCAGGGGAAATCTCCAGCTCAGTAGAGGGGCCTGAGAACCTTAGAGTCATACCGGAAAGTTTAATGAGTAAGATTTTAAGTCAATGAATAGCAAAGGGTGAGAAACTTGGGGGCTGAGGGACAGGTCAGGCTTTTCCTCCTACTGCCTTAAATAGAAATTGTTTCCCCTGTTCCACTGCCTGCCCTGATGTCAGCCTCAGGGTGGTCTACCACAAACCTTCTGTGCTGGCTGACGGCAGAGAAGCCACCAACCTTCCGGTCAGGCACCAAGCGGAGGAAGAATCAGCCTGGGCCAGACCCTAACAGAAAGCACACTGGCCCTCTGGCCAGAATGAAGAGGGAGGGAGCGGGTGAGGGGGCTCTGGAGAAAGCACTTTGCTTCTGTGGGTCTTCGTGTGTCTGGGGAAAGAGGTGTTGAGGAGAACCTTGAGTGTGGAATCAGATGTCCTCCTGGTCTCTGAACCTGCCATTTGCATAACACCTGGCATCTGGTGGTCATTCAAAAATGTTGCTTACATCATTGAATTATGAGAGAGAGAGAGAGAATAGGAATGAGAATGAATATGGGGTTATTCCCTGGAAAGTAACTGGGTGCTGCTTGCCAAGTAGGGAGAACAGGGAAGAAATAACTTTCATTTGTATTTTTTCCTAAGGGGTCAAAGAAACAGCAGGAATGAAGCAAGAATTCTCAGTTATCTCTTGTAAATAACTACAGGGAGTTTGTCTCATAAGGAAATGTACAACTCTGGCTCTTTAGGTGTTACTTAGCATGAAGGAGGAGATATTTTAAGTCATGAGTAAGCCCTAACTTGGATAAGGGGCAACTTCTTCAAGAGCAGCTGGCCTGGGTATTAAGTAATAGTCTTATTTATTTATTACCCAAGGGTAGGGCACCTGCACTCACAGGCGGAGTAGACCATCTCAGTCATGGCTTGACTTGATGGAATGGGGATCCAGGTAGGGAATAGCATGTGAGAAGGCCTGGAGGTATGAGGAGCAGTGTCTTGCAAGTGACATATGAGTGGGGAAGAAGTAATGAAACTTAGACAGTGGTATGACAAGTTCTAAGCAATGTGAAAAGTGTAATAATAATTCTTTTCTTCTTAGTTTGATAGAATCATGCATCAACTTTTGAGAAGAGGTACCTGAAAATCCAAGCTTGAGGTTAAGTTAAAAGCTTTTTTTCTTTTTTTTGAGACAGAGCCTTAAGCTGTCCCCCTGGGTAGAGTGCTGTGGCATCACAGCTCACAGCAACCTCCAACTCCTGGGCTCAAGCGAATCTCCTACCTCAGCCTCCCAAGTAGCTGGGACCACAGGCGTCTGCCACAACACCCGGCTATTTTTGGTTGCAGCTGTCATTGTTGTTTGGCAGGCCCAGGCTGGATTTGAACCCTCCACCTTAGGTGTATGTGGCTGGTGCCTTAGCCGCTTGAGCCACAGGCACCAAACCAGGTTAAAAGCTTTTGATCCCACCTCTGCTCTACTTCTGCACCCTTCCTCTGCCCTCATCCTTACTAAAATTACAGAAAGGGTATCGTCACTGCTGATTCTTTCTGGAATAGATAAATCTCCAGATTGCTTCCGTCTTACACAGAGAAGCAGAGAAAGAGTTTGCTTTGTGGCTGTTTCTCGCTGAATCTGCGTTACCCAATTTGCCTTCTTGGGCCTCCTCTTGTTTGTTTAGTCTTTGATAATTTAGTTTTGTTGGATACCTATTTGTTTGTTTCCACTTTCAACTTTCTGGAAAAAAAAAAAAAAACTACCTCTCCATCATCCTATGCCAATTTTAGATCTATCTCCCAGGAATTTTGAAGATTCCAATTTTAGTCCGAGTGAGACTTGGAACAGAGAACATGGAACCTGGCGGGGGGTGGGGGGGTGGTGGTGGTCCTGTTATGTGCCACATGCCCCACCCCCGTGAAGCAGGGGAGGCCTCCTGGGGTCTCTGAGAGGCTCCACACCTACATTCAGATGGTCTTCTGGGCCTGGGCACTCCCTGCCTGTGGTGTCCACAGGCTGCCTTTGTGTCCTCATGATCATCTTCTCATACACTAGTTTCACTGTCTGTGTGTGTGTGCACGTGTATAGTGCATATACTAGAAGTAGTCTAAGAGTGTGCAGGAGAAAGAGGGGGATGCAGAGAGAGAGAGAGAGAGAAAGGAGAGTTAAGATTGTAACTATAGAGGAAATAGCTACTTTTAAGAGTTAAACATAGTTGTCTTGCAGGAGGAAGGCTGAGGATGAATGAATCTTTCAGGAATCCTTATTTTCATTGCAAATCATTGTCTTTAAGGGAAATTTGACATTTTAAAAAACCATGTCCATGTGTCACGATGAAAACCTTTAAAGATGTATAATTAAGCCAGTAGAATAATTTTAGTCACTATGTTTCTAACTAATCATGGTTGTTTTTTTCTAAGCACTTACTGATACTTTGTTTACCAATCTGTTCTGGAAGTTGGGTCAAACTGAGTATTTTGGCACTTTGGAATCTGTGGTACCTTCACTTTTTTTTCTTTTTCTTTGAGACAGAGTCTCACTATGTTGCCCTTGGTAGAGTGCCATGGTGTCACAGATCACAGCAACCTCAAACTCTTGGACTTAAGTGATTCTCTTGCCTCAGCCTCCCAAGTAGCTGGGACAACAGGCACCCACCATAACGCCTGTCTACTTTTTTGTTCAGTTGTCATTGTTGTTTAGCAGGCCTGGGTCGAGTTCGAACCTGCCAGCCTCGGTGTACGTGGCTGGCACCCCACCCACTGAGCTACGGGTGCCGAGCCAATATCTTCACTTTTGATAATGGGGAAAATGCTTATGCGCTTTCCATCTCCTGTCAAGCCTTCACCTCTCATTATTGTTTTGCTCTTACGCTGCTGATATCCTGCTGGTGTTCTAGGCTGGCCTATTGGCTTTAGGTAACACAAGGGCAGATAGGCAGTGAGAAAGGATGAATAAGATGCGGTTCAAGCAGAGGGGGCTGGGTGCGCCCATGTCCATACCGTGGCACTGATTCAGTTATGATTCGGCCACAACGAGGCCCCAACAGGCTGGCAAAGCAGAATGTCACCGAGTCCGAGCAGATGGGGCTTCGGAAATCAGAGAGTCATTTCACATCTCTGTGGTCTGGGGAACACAGGGGAGGAACTGGGCAATGACTGGGGGCTGTTCCCTTTAGAGTTCTCAGATGCAAAAATAGAAACTAACTCCAGAGAACATACAAAAAGGAGGCTAGTAAGTAGCTCATTGAATTGTCAGACATTCTGGAGATAAAGGATGAGAGAGCTGGCAGGCAAGGGATAATCAAGAGGACGCCACAGAGACGGCTTCCTGAGGACACCACTGCTGGCACTATCACCACCGAGTGCTCACCAACCCGGTGTTGACAACTCTGCTGCCTTGTTGTTTGGCTCTTTATCGGTCACAAGGAACACAAATGATCTCTGATTGTCCCCAGACCACTATACCACCCTCTTTAGAGTCATTAATTTGAGGGAGAAGTGTCCATTTGAGTATATTTGCCTTGTGTTCAGGGGATTGGGAGAGAAATGTGTGTCTCCCTCCCTCTTTCTAGTGGGTGCTAGGGTCTTTCTTTGTATCTGTCTTGGGTTTTGGCCCAGCAGGACAGGTGTGTGGACACCAGATGGCCAAGGCCTATGTCCAGACATTTTAGTGATCCAACACGTAGGACTGTGTCTACAAAGGAGAAAATGAACAGTCCCAATTCAGTGACATAGAAAAGACAGAGCCTGGGCCGTTAAAACTGGGCTGACATAATTCATCTTGGTCCACATTTGAATTTATCAAAATGTCTAGGTTCTCTCTTGCTATCTTCCTCTTGTCTACAACTTCAATTTCCTTTTAAGTGCTTGCTCTATCCTTGGCAGTTTGAAAATCATTCCCCTTACTAGAGAAGCTGATTTATTCTGTTTTTCCTTTCTGTCAAGTTGGTTTTATTAAAAAATGTAGCATGCTGCCATGCTTATGGATGGGCTCTGAAAACCATACACAAATACAATTGCTTATATTAGAAAGGTAACTGGAATATACCTTTCTAATTTGCATGGGGGGACTGGAATATATTTTGCATGGGGGGGGTCAAAATTTAATAGGAAAATGATATTCTCTTTGTCACTAGCAGCTGACAACTCTGCTAAGGTGAATCTTAGCTACACAGTCATAGAGTTGGACGTAGGGCTGCCAGAGCTAGCAAATATATAGGGTGCTCAGTTATTTCTGAATTTCAGATAAGCAACAACAAATACTTGGTGTAAGTGTGTCCCACGTGATAGGATATACTCATGCTAAAATTACTTGTTGTTTATCTAAAATTCATTATTTTATATGACATTTACATGTAACTGGGCACCCTGTATTTTATCTGGCAACCCTCGTTGGGGGAAACCGCAAAGGAATTCTCTGTGATCTTGGTACAGAAATATGCTTATACCACTTCCAACTTCCCCCTTCAAAAAGCAACAAATCACAGAGGAACAGAGTGTTCTGGGTCAGGAGTTTGAGTTCAAATTCCAAATCTGAAAAGCAAAAAAATGGAAAGGAAGATTGAGTATCTTGGCAAATTAGGAAAAACTCCCATTTGGTTGTCTATTAGTCATTTAAGAAAAACCAAGTGGTTTGGAGTCCCTTGACCGAGATAAGTTGGTAATTTTCCTCACCTAACATGACTATAGAATATTCTTTAAGAACTTTCATTCTCAGGTATATAAGGTTTTGCACATTAATAATGTCAACCACTCTATAATGAGGGCTTAATACATGCCAGGGACTCTTCTGAGTACATTGCATTTGCTAACTCATTCTTCTTGCAATAGCTCCATGTGGTGTATTATTACCTCCATCTCATATGGATGGGGAAACAGAGGCACAGAGAGGGGAGGTGCATTAAGTAACTCAGTGAAGGCCTCACAGTTAATAAGTGATCACACAGCTATACCTTGGCAATCTGGTTCCAGAGCCTGGGCTCTTAAGCAAGGCGGCACATTAGCTCTAAGAAGTAGGCAGTCTCAAATAAACAAAATCATATTATTAAATTAAAAATACAGTATACTGTGGATTCTGGTATCTGAAACTGCATATTTGGTTCTACCACTTGAATAGACTTCCTGATTTTAAGTGCTTGCTTAAATAGCTTCACATTATGGCCTGTCCCACAAGGCCTGTCAGCTGCTACTTCACACCTCTCGGGTGAGAAATTAATAAAGTCGATGAGTTGATTTGCTAGATTATTCTTTGTAGTTTCCTCTCACTTATCTCAGATGGATCCAGAGGAGCCCATAAATGACAAACAATCACACTCCAGTCGTTGAAGATCAGTCTGCCTTCCTGAGGTTCTTTTTGCTTTGGTCCAAATACCTTCAGCTTTTTCAACCATTCCTTTGAGTGCTCAGGAATAGTTCAATCATGGTTCAGTTCTGTTGATTGGGCATGGATATTATCTCCCATGGCATAAACCTGTCAGTAGAAATTTTCCAATCATAAAACTTTAGTACACGCTCAAAATAAAGAAAAAAATATCACAACCTTTTATAGGATATCAAAAAGAAGTATTTTTCCTATGAGCCTTTGGAATGGAAAGTCTGTCCTTATAATTTCCCATGGTGATCTTATATGCAGGGTCCTTTCCACAGCAACTCTTGGCAATGAAGGGTAAAAAATGATAAAAATATATATTTTTTGTATTTGAGGCTTGCTGTGTATATTTTTTTAAGTCTTTAAGTCTAGGGCTTTCTAGTGAAAGCAAACTATTAAATCCTTGCATTTACCTCCTTCCATGCCAACTGCTGGTGAAAATCCCCTATTCTTTTGCACTTTATCCTTTCCAGTCCTTCCTTGGAAAGGCAAATCTTTTACAACGGACAGATTGTTTTAACTTTCACTTCAATAGCCTCGCATTGGAACTTACAGAAACATATGGAGAGAGGAGATAAAGAGAGACAAGCAGTCTGGCTTACCTGAGCACTGACGTGAGAAGGGAGGAGCAGTGGCTGAGAAAGTTTGGTGCATGTGACTAAGTTTAGCCTCTGAGGAATGTGTGATGGTGGTTGGCGTCTAAGGGCTAATGGTTTAGAAAGTATTCATCATCAATGGTGACAAAATTTCACTGCAGTTTTGGTTACTTTCAATAAACCACATAGACCCACTGTGGATTCTGTGAATATGCTGTAACTAACACTTTGTCAGTACAGACCAGCAAGACTATGCATTCGGGGGTGTGTGCGTGTGTGTGTGCGTGTGCGTGCATACATGTAGCAAGCAGACAATGAGAGATGGAGGCAGAGGGAGAGAGAGAATAGAAACTGATAAGAAAACAGCAGGTGTGTTGATTTCCCCCCTTATATTCTGTCCACAGCTTGGCTGCTGTTCTCTTCCGATGAAGCAGGCCTCAGCAGTGCTCTTAGTAGAATCACATCTACCATGATTTTGTGCTACTTTATCAAGAACACCCCCAGACTTTCCTTTTACTTTCCACTGATGTGAATTCCGATGTATAATGATTTTCATCCATGGAAACCAATGCATCCCACTCCATTTATTTAACCTTGAAGTTGTGCTTCTGAAAATTGCCCTAGCCAAAGCAATGGACAAGGGCAGAAAGATCTATGTGAAAGATTATTCATTGTAGTCTTGGGAATATCCTCCACCCCTCATAGGACTGCCTAAACATCCATCATTAATAGATTACTTAAATGAGTTTTGTTACATTCTTTTAAGGGAATTGTTTATGGCCATTAAAAATGGCACAGTTCTGTATCTGCAGACCTGAAATATGCTTATGATTTTACACAAAAAGAAAACAGGCAAAGGAATAGTATATGTAGTTCATTATTTTTCTTTCTTTTCTTAGACCTAAAGTATCAACACTCAGGAAGTGACACACTATTGATGAAAAAAAATTGCCATCATTGTACAATTCTCAATTTTTCAACTATTTATCTGTACCTAAGTGCAGAGGAAATACTCTAGAAAGATAGCAAAATTCGGGGAATAATTATCTCTGCTTAATAGAAGTGTAGGTGTTTTAACTTCATTTTTGTTGATCCATTTTCCAAACAATTTTATACAATTAATAGTCATTAAACTGTTCATATAAAAAGAAAAAAATAATTTTTTTAGAAACAGAAATAAATAGACCACATACCTGTATCTTCGTTTCTGGAAATACTACTTCTTCAGTGAAGCCATTTTGAACTAAATGAAATGAGTATAAAAAATTCTTTCAACAATATAAAGTCTAAACATACAACTTATGTGGATCCACAGTAGTCACAAGATATACTGATCCCTTCTTTCACTTGGATGAGACACTATACAATTATTATTTTTTAAATCACGGAATTGCTGCTACTTGAAAGATTCAGTTTACTTGTGCTTAAAGTGCTTGTATTGCCCACCCATTGCTCCTAAGCTGGCACATCCAATCTAATGAGAGCCTTACTTTATCTTTTAGGACTTTGTACTAACAGGATTATCCCATGTATGACAGATAGCAAGTATTAAAAGCAGTAATCGAGGGCCTACCATTGTCTGCTTAATTATTTTGATTAATATCACTTATTTCTATAAAATAAACTATGTGGCAGAAATTTATCTTCATTTTCAGAAAAATACAGACTTGGGAAAGTCACTGGATTTCTAGGATCATCTGGTTAGGCATTGGCAAAGCCAAGACCTAGATCTCAATCTCTTGATTTTAAATCCCATTTCTTTTCTCATTTCCGTATTCTGCAAGAATAATAAAGAACTAAATAGACTTGGCAACTTCTCGTCAAAGCCTACCTGTGCGATGTATGGAGATCATTCTTACAGTCTGAGTTCTTAGTTGCAAACAACAAAACATGTTTGAGTTGAGAATAATTTGCAAAGCACACTATAGGTTGGCCTATAGGTGGATTCTCGCAGCACTTGTCAGAGGTACATGCGTGAATTTTGGATAACTCTTGGGTTACACTCTCTATGACCTGTGCTATGGCACTTCTGAAAACTCCATGACAATAGACACAGTGTGGTATAGATGAAATAACCGATGAATAGATCAGGGGAACAAAGCAAGCCCAGAAAGCGACCCATACAAGCAAAGTCAACTGATATTTGACAAAGAACCTTGGGCAATTCATTAGAGAAAGGAAAGTCTTTTCAACAAATGGTTCTGAAAGAAGTGGACATCCACATATAAAAAAAAATTTAGAAACAGAACGTACATCTCTCACAAAATTTAACTCAATATGGATCAAGACTTAAATGCAAAATGCAAAACTCTTAAACTCCTAGCAGGTAACATAGAAGAAAATCTAGATACTAGGTTTGGAGATGGTGAAGAAGTTGATATGTTGGGCTTCATGGAAATTTAGAATTTCTGCTCTATGAAAGATACTGTT
The DNA here is from genome assembly GCF_000181295.1 of Otolemur garnettii. Classification (NCBI taxonomy): domain Eukaryota; kingdom Metazoa; phylum Chordata; class Mammalia; order Primates; family Galagidae; genus Otolemur; species Otolemur garnettii. The sequence continues at coordinate 23,645,468 of NW_003852411.1, read as the reverse complement.
AAGAAAATGAGAAGATAAGCCACAGACTGCAAGAAAATATTTTCAAATGATATAGATGATGAAGCTATGGACTGTTACCCAAAATATTCAAGGAACTCTTAGAACTCAGTGATATGAAAGCAACCAATCTAATCAAACAACCAGGGCACTGATCTGAACAGACACCTCACATCACCAAAGAAGATACACAAATGGAAAATAAGCACATGTAAAGATGCTCGATGTCATACTTCCTAAGAGGACTGCAAATGAAAATAACAATGAGATGCCATACTCCTATTAGAATGGATAATATCCAAAATACTGACAACATTGAACGCTGTCAGTATTCCACGAATTCAGCTGTCAGCGTTTGTTGAATGCTGAAGAGCCTCACACTGAGGGTGTGGAGCAACCCGAACTCATTCATAGTCGGTGGGAATGCAAAATGATACAGACTCTGGAATACAGTCTAGCAATTCCTTACAAAGCTAATCATAGTTTTAGCACATGATCTGTCAATTGCATTCCTTGGTATTTATCTGAAGGAGGTGAAAACTTAGGTCCATGCAGAAACCTATGTAGGTGTGCTTATAGCAGCTTTGTTCATAATTGCCAAAATTGTGGAAGCGACTATATTGTTCTTTAATAGATGAATGAATAAATTGTGAAAAGACGTGGAAGAACTCCAAAAGTCTATTACTAAGTAAAAGAAGCCAATCCGAAAAGGCACAACTATAGAGGCAGTAAAAAAAGCAGTAGCTACCCGAGGCTTGGTGGGAGAGAGGGATGAAAAGATGGAGCACAGGTGATTTTTAGAGCAGTGGGACTTTTGCGTATGAATACTGAAAGGATGAATACGTGTCATTATACATTTGTCAAAACCCATGGAATGTACAGAACAAAAAGTGAGCTCCAGAGTAGACTAGGAATTTTGGATTATGATAACGTGTCAATGTAATTTCATCAATTGTAACAAATGCACCACTTTGGTGAGGGATGTTAGTAGTGGGGGAGGTTGTGAGTCTATGTGGGGTGGGTGGGTATGTGGGAAATCTCTGTACCCTTTGCTCAATTTTGCTGTGAATCTAAGCTGCTCTTAAAGATAAAGTCTGGTTTTTTTTGAAACAGAGTCTTACTTTGTCATCCTTGGTAGAGTGCCATAGCGTCATAGCTCACAGCAACCTCAAGCTCTGGGGCTCAAGCGATTCTCTTGCCTCAGTCTCCCAAGTAGCTGGGAATACTGGTGCCTGCCACAATGCTGGCAGCTTTTAGAGATGGGGTCTCCCTCTTGCTCAGGCTGGTCTCGAACCTGTGAGCTCAGGCAATCCACCCAGCTCGTCCTCCCGGAGTGCTGGGAGTAAGGTGTGAGCCACCATGCCTGGCCCCGATAAAGTCTGTTATTAATAAACAATCTCCATGATTTTTGACAACAATTATAAAACTCTCCTCAAATATGGATTATGTGTGGAGTCTCTTCCTCCACGTATATCTCTTCCAAATCAAAGCTTGTAGAGGTGGCTTGTCTGGTTCACTCTAAGTCATGTGGTACTGATGGGTTTGATAATGGAGTTCTAGATTCTACCTTGGGGTAAAATAACTATTGGATGGGAGCTTCTATAGACACAGGGAGCCAGACTGCTACTATTATTGCAAATGTTCATCATAGACACCAATATGGACCTGGGTGGCGGGGACCTTACCTTAAAATTTTCCAACACATAACTTTGTTACAGGCACAAAATCACAATCACTCTCTTTTCTTCATTGGGCGAAAAAAACAATGTCTTTTCTATTTCACTATTAGCTTCCTTTAATGTCTATATGTTCACTTTTTTCCGCGTAGAGGGGAGAGTCCCAGAGAAAGGCCTAAAGTGCATCTGTAACTTTTTCAAACTGCTTTCGATACATCTACTTCTAGGAACTATTTACTACAAGGGCTAGCCTGCCCCCCAGCCCCCAAACATTTTACGCATAAACTAAGCAAAGTGTCCACACTTGTATAAACTCTTTGTGTATCAGCCACACCCATGTAATTGCCCTTTGCCAATTTACTTTGGCTACCTGAGAAAAATTCAGGTGCTAAAGAAATGATCAAAAGATAATATATCTTTAAAATGTTAAAATTATCAACCAACTATACCAGTGTAAAGATGATTTTATCTTTAGCTTGGACAATACCCTCAATCATGAATGGACTTGGCTATTCCAATTGGGAATAAATACACGAGAAGTTAAGAAATTCCCACAGCAGGAAAAATACAAGAGATAAAAGGAAAGAGAAAGAAACAAGAGCAGAAGGAAGGACGGGGCTCTGGAGAAAGGAGGTTGGTGCCGTAGGGTGGTTAGCATTACTACCGACTGCATGAGTTGAGACCCAGAGAAAAATAATCATGATCATAAAGAGAAGAGAAAAATCCCACAACTCAGTAGCAAAATCAACACTAACAGAAACCTAAAAAAAACCCTCGAACCCCAAACCCTATTAAAAATAGACAAAGGCCTTGAATAGATACTTCTCCAAGGACGACATATAAGTGGTCAACAGTATGTAAAAAGGGGCTCATATCGTTAACATTGGGGAAATGTAACCATGATATGTCACATCCTGGGGATTAGGATGGCTATATTTTTTTTTTTTTTTTTTGAGACAGAGTCTCATTATGTTGCCCTGGATAGAGTGCTGTAGTGTCACAGCTCACAGTAACCTCCAACTCTTGGGCTTAGGTGATTCTCTTGCCTCAGCCTCCCAAGTAGCTGGGACTATAGGTGCCTGCCACAATGCCTGGCTATTTTTTGGTTTTAGTTGTGATTGTTGTTTGGCAGGCCCAGGCTGGATTCGAACCCGCTGGCTCTGGTGTATGTGGCTGGCTCCCTAGCTGCTGAGCTACAGGTGCTGAGCCAGGATGGCTATTATAAAAAACAAAAGATAAGTGTTGGTGAGGATGTAGAGAAATTGGAATCCTTGCATACTGTTGGTGGAAATGTGAAATCATGCATTTGCTATGGAAAACAGTAAAGAGGCTCCTCTCAAAGTTAGACATGAAAAATTAAAATTAGACCTGTCACATGACTCAGCAATCCCACATTAGCTAGCGTGCATGTCCAAAAGAACTGAAATCAGAATCTTGAAGAGACATTGGCATTCCCATATTCTTTGCAGCATGATTTACATAGGTACGACATGGGAACAACAGAAATGTCCATTGACAGGTGAGTGGCTAGAGAAAATGTAGCACACACATTCAAGGAATATTATCTAGACTTGAAGAAGAAGGAAACCCTGCCGTAAGCAACAACATAGGTGAACTTGGAGGACATTGTGCTACGTAAAATAAGCCAGTCATGTAAGGAAAAATACCGGATGATTTTGCTTATAGAAAGTATTTAAAATAGTTGAACTGGGAAAGTAGAATGCCAGGGTGGTGGCAGAGGGAGACATGGGGAGTTGCTGTTTAACAGATACAGAGTTTCAGTTATGGAAGATGACTAAGTTCTAGAGACCTGCTGTCAAACACTGTGCTGATAGTAACAATTCTGTGTTTTGCACTTAAAAAGGTAGGAGGGTAGATCTCATGTGAAGTGTTCTTACTATAATGAAACAACCTCAGATTATACCAAAATAATAAAAAATAAAAAAAAAGAAGAAGGGAAAGGTGAATTGTAAACTCAGCCTGATGCCAAACTTTTACAGGTATTAGAGGGAAGTTGGTATGAACACAGCTGCACATTTATGGTTTAGTTGGAAAGATATTCAAATGCCACACAATGAAATTGTGGGTATTGAACACAAAGGAAGACACCAGACATCACTCTGAATTTTTAAAAAGTTATTCAAGTGATGTCATTTACAGAAGAGCAGGAAGCAGATGTGCTCAAATTGTTCTCAGGTCCTACTGCCGCTTAGAATTTGTCGCACTTTGAGGTCTGTCCTGGCTGGACGTGGGGCTGCAGAGACAAGCAGCAGAGAAGAAGCCACGGAAGGGGACAGGATGAAGTATGGATCCAGCAGGCGAATCTGTCACTTCACCCTTTTCTGGAGCGAGTTCTGTGGCGTGTAGTAGGAAAAGCAAACCAATAAATGTCTTACAGGCCGTCCCCAAGTTACAAGCATCTGACTTATATCCAGCTCCTGCTTATGAATGAAGGTGATTACGGGAAGTCCGGGAGTCACAAACGTCTGATTGACATACGACTCACACTGACAAACAGACGCTGTTACGGGTACTGGGTAAATGTACCTGCTCCCACTGACATACAAACTCAACTTAAGAACAAACCTACAGAGCCCTCTTGCTCGTGACCCAGGGCCTGTGTGTAATTACGCTTCCTCCCATGCAGCCCATCGGAGTTTTTGTTGGTGGTGGTCTTTGTTCTCTCTCTGAGCACCACTGAGGGAGGGGACAGAACAGGCATTTGGTCATGACCTTGCCCGTAACTCTACTCTGTTTTCTTACTCATAGAAAGATGGTGAATTGGCTAGATAGTAATAATTTCTAAGGTCTATTCTAGCCCCTATGTCCCTTGGCCCTTTTTCCCCTTTATTCTCTGTCCTCCTAGGATGATGTTGGTGAGAAATAGCCCGCTACAAGTCACATGGAACTGGGCTTCTGCTTTTAGTTTCTAGAAGAAAGAACAGATACGACGACTACTTTATATTCATTTATTAAATAAATAACTATTTCTTGAGTTCTTGTATTATAGGGGTTGAGGCTTCAGTAGTAATTCCCGGGCATTATAATATAGCAGGCAGAGAACACAGAGTGAATACCGTGTCAGGTGCAATGGAGACTGCTATGCCTTACAAGGAAGAGGGTTACCAGAAACTTCAGGAATGGGGTGGTGGCTGCTGTTTTATGTGGAGTGACGAGGGCAGGCTTCTGATAAGGCAACATTTGATCACTTTGTTTCCACAATCACCTTTGGGTACTCTTTCAGGTTCAGTCCAATATCCTAGACCCTTTAAGGTAATGCCACCACTTAAGGAATCCTTCTAGGTCCTGTGTGCCATGTCATTGGCGTGAGGCACTAAAACTAAGGAAGCCTCTGGCATCAAGATTTTTTTTTTTCATTCTGAAGAAAAACAACCATAGTGGGAACTTTTAAATAAAGATTAAAAAAAAAAAACAAAACTATTTCAAGTGATCTATAACACTCCATGCTGTCTCATTCTACTGCAGAGAGGTTTTGTTGTATCAGTGAGTGATCTTTTCACTGGGCGTGGGGTGTGGGTGGAAATGTGGTCACAGGTGCCCGATGATGTGCCTGCTTCTTCCTCCTGCTATTTCAGATATGGGCAGGAGGCCAGTGATGGGGAAGCCGACTGTCCAAAGCTTGACTGGTTTCATAGAAATATTGCTGTTCATAAAAATAAAATCGTGACTTCTGAAGAAAACCACATATTGCTTATTTGTCACCAATTTCTTGCAGAGGAGATTCCAGTTTCAGTGACTATCTTTTAATTATAATCCTTACCCTTTACTGGGCCCCTCTTATGGGCAAGATGGGTTGGATGTTCTGTTTCTAATCCTGATGTCTGTGAGGTAGAGACGATTGTCATGTAATATATCCTTTAGGATAAATATCTGGTTGATCTGATTTTACCATCCACTATTCCGGCTACAGTATGTGGCTTCTCAAGGGAAGGCTCCTTAGGATGGCTGTTGGCCCTAACGTTGGGCTACAGGTCCAGGCTGATGCTTGTATCTTTGGCAGGCAGACTGAGTTTGACTGATGTTCAGTTTAGACAATCCACAAATTCTTTTGAATTCTGTATCACAGAGTATTTTAAGTTTATGGCAGACTTTGTGGCAAAAATGGCAGTCCTCTTCTTTCCCAACAAAGTGATTGACTTGACATTACAGATACTAGGTGTCATTGTTCTCAACCTAATCTTTCCTGGAGAGTTGGTTACTTGGACTCACTCTCTTATTCTGCTCCATTCCCTGTTGATCTGTGATCAATGACCAATGTAACCAGGACTATTTTTAAGCAACTTCTGGGTAGTGCTCAACATGCAACACTTTTTCTGTTACCATGTGAGTTCCAGACCCTGATATAGATCCTATTATGTATATAACACAGAGCAGTGGTTTTCAACCTTTTGACAACCACAGATATTTTTAGAAATTCCTTTGAGTTCTTCTTTGTTGGCTACATAGCTTTTATCAAGGAACAAAGGAAATTATGAACCCATCTGATGAGCGAGTGCCTGTGTGTTAACACCACATATTTTCACTAGTGAGGAATAAGTGAATACTATATGTAATAAATGATATAAGGGCTTGAAATACAAGAAGCTATTCTCACTCTCCCAGCTGGATCATGAATGTGGTAACTTCCTGGGGAATTTTTCCATTGTAAATGTTTTGATGTACTTCTTTAGTCTTTTTTTCCTCTCTACCTATTTTATATATTTATATCCTATTGAACATAAATGATTTTAGTGGCAAACATAAATTAGGGCCTAACTAGGAGTCAGCAAAGTTTTTCTGAAAGGGGTCAGAAGGCAAATATCAGCTTTGAAAAATATGTACCCGATCAACTTTGCTGTTGTAGTGCATAAGCAGTAATAGCCAATATGTAAGGAAATGGGCATTGCTGTGTCTCAAGAAAACTTTATTAAGAAACATGGGACAGACATATATGCTGATTCTTGCTCTATGCCTTTAATATGAACTTATATAGAGAATATCTATCAGTTACAGATAATATCTACCTAGATGTTAGAATTTACTAATTTAAACCCAGTGACCCAAGTTACTAAATATAATTTTTACAGAGTTAACTAACATGACTTGAAGTTCGTGAAAGTGAAATAGCTATTTTTTATTCTCTTTATAAAACTCTTTTTGAAGAAAAAATTAATTCTTTTTGCACAGCATCTCGTGTATAAATAAAAGACATCATATTAAAAATTAGATCATTCATTATTATGGAACTAAAAGGGATACAGTTCCACATTTCCCAGTATTGAGAAATACACACAAGCAGAACAATAATCACCAAGGAAAGTGATGTAGAGCCAAGATTTGTCCCGAGGCTGAGGAATTTCACTGGAAGATGTATGATTTAATTGTATTTCTACCAAGTATCAAGCTCTCTGTCTCCACCTGTGTTGAATTCATCAAAAGATCTCCAATGCCTCCAGGAAAGGCCCTGATTTGGACCCTGCTGTGTTTGGTACCTCACAGGTATACTTTTGGTACCACCCTCCCCAGGCAGAATCTGTGCTCTAGACGAGGGTTTCTGAAATGTGTTTTTAGTTGGTTTCCGTCTTCTATAAAAAAGTTTTAGATAGATTACTCTGCCAATGGTGTGGAGAATAGACTGGAAGGCAGGAGACTCTGGGCTGTAGTTGGTGTACTACAACAGTCCTAACAAGGAATGACGATGGCCTGCCATGAGCACTATGACAAGAAAGGAGGAGACGTCTGGAAGGAATGCTTCATCTAGCTCTGTGGAGAGTGACATAGAGGTGTATGGCCACAAGTCTCAGATGATCCCCACACATCTTGATTTGGAAACTGGATGGAAGAAGACACGCTACAACTTGCCATGGAGTAATAGGGGGGGAGAAACAGTTTGAATAGAATGTGTGTCCAGAGTTTAAGGAGTGATCAGCTAGTGAAGTAGAGATTAGGAGCTGTTCTGAAGTTTAGAGGGCTGTCAGGCCAGAAAATTAAATGCCATTAGTGAAAAACCTCTCAGAGGTTAAACTATAATTTTTATGAAAATGTATGAATTAATTTTCATATTCCTGAATGCCAGAAAGGTTGTAGTACAACCAATATACTCAAACCCTGCTGGAGGCATTGCAAATTAAAACTGCATTTTGAGAAGACTATAGGGCAATATGTAACAAGAGCTATAAAGATGATCATGAGATTTTACCTGGTAATCCTACTCAGGGTTACTAAAAGGAAATAATTCAGTGTCCATTAATGAAATAGACCTTATACATATGGTCCATATAACAATAAATTATAAGGTAATGGTTTAATGCATATGTGTACATGTTCACTCAAATAGAAAACATGAAGACTAAAGCAATATGGGAAGATATTTAAATTGATCTTAAAATGGTATTATTTATTTATTTTGGAAATAAACCCCTTTTATTTCATATCAATTTATAGTGTTTTTTGCCTTCACTTTGCACAAATATACAGAGAATTTTCCATTTAGAAGAACCTGAAGCACAAATTAAGATATTTCTTTTTTTTTCAGTGACTAATTTATATATTTTTATTTTGTTTTATTTTATTTTTGGAATATTATGCAGCCCTAAAGAAAGATGAAGACTTTACTGCCTTCATGTTTACATGGATGGAGCTGGAAAATGTTCTTCTTAGCAAAGTATCTCAAGAATGGAAGAAAAAGTATCCAATGTACACA
>NW_003852411.1:23614980-23636231 GCF_000181295.1 Otolemur garnettii | reverse complement strand
GAACCCGCCACCTTATGTGTATGTGGCTGGCGCCTTAGCCGATTGAGCCACAGGCGCCGAGCCAAAATAGATAATTTTTAGAAAGCATTTAGGGCTATTAGAATGGCAAGATTATAAGTAATTTTATCTGTATTTTCCAAAATTAAATCAGTATAGGAAAACTTTTCAAAAGTCTTTAAAAATGTATCTGTGAAGCTGAAATAAAACAAACAGGTGCACATAAACACATACAAGACAATTCTCTAAATGTTTCTTGGGTACCTGGGGAGAGTGGTGTAAAGAAGTGTGGGTTAGAGTATGAATGAGGGCAGAGGCGAGAAATAAGAACAGAGAAAGTGCAGGAATGGGAATCTCAGAGTGGCAGGCACATCTCTTCCCCTCCCTGGGGAGGCAGAGGGTGGCTGCAGGTCCTCGTGGGGATCCGTGATTGTGGAAGCCCTATGGCATTGTGCGTGTCTCATGAGGCTAGTTGGGATGGGCTGTGGTGACCGCCCTACCTCATTTCCTTTACACTGTCCCTGGACTGGACAGTGGACGTTCTTGAGGCATATTTGCAGTGGAAGATCTGAGTTTAGAGTGGTGGCAGAAAAGACAACCACGTTTTCTTTTATGCATGCATTTGGTTTCATTGACACGTTAACCACAGGAGAGGGGAAAAGGCCACCAAGTGTGAGGTTAGTATGAACGAGGCAAGGGAACTTTTTGTTAAAGAAAAAAAGCATTGGTACTGCAAAGACTTTCCGTGATCCCACACCAACTCTGAAAGCCCCCTCACACCACCGGAAGCATGGTGACCATCGGAGGATAAAAGAGGCTGGTGAGGAGCTGGGTCCTCACTTCTCGCTGCCCAGCTCACCAGACAGCCATGAGACCCTTCATCCTGGCCTTCCTTGGCATCTGCTGTCTCACTGCACACCTTGTGGAAGGTGAGTGGGGAAGTCGTCTGTGAGATGAGGAATAGGGATATGGGGCAGGTGGGCATACATTTGGGGTTTGACTTAGGTTTTGACTGCAGTGTGCTGCTTTATCAAGGTAAGCCTTGAACTTCTCATGTGAAAAAAAAGAAATGATAATATCAACTCTAGACTCTGTAGACTTCCAAACAGAGAGAACTTAGTTCCTAAGTGGATGATTTTGGATAATGTTTTTAAACCACTGAGAGCCTATGTTTATCTATAAATTGAATATAAAAGACACACTCTTTTATTTTTTATTTATTTTATTTTATTTTTTTATTGAATGGTAACTATGTACATTAATGCACTTCTGGGGTACAGTGTGGGGTTTTCACATGCAATCTGAAATACTTCCATCAAGACACACTCTTTTAAAGTTCATTTTTATTTATTTAATCATATCAGATTTCCTTACCAACAGTAATTTTTTGATTACTATTGGCTATGGTGGGGGTGTAAATGCTTTTGTAGATTTTGCCCATTAAATATAGATCTTGATGATGGGTGGCGCCTGTGGCTCAAAGGAGTAAGTAGCCAGCCCCATATGCTGGAGGTAGTGGGTTCAAACCCAGCCCCAGCCAAAAACTGCCAATATATATAAAACTGCGATATATATATATATATATCGATCGATCTTGATGAATTCTCAAAATCTTTGGGAGTTCAGTCACAATGTGAGGATGTACTGGAGGAGTATGTTTTAAAGAAAATCAAATTTTTCTATTAATAAAACCAAACCAAAATGACTGGAAGTTCACATCTTCATATCCATAAAATCAATATTACCTTTAAGTATGTGGGAGAATCTATTATTACTGTGACAAATGTTACCATCTATGAAACATTTTTTGAATTTGTAAAAGACTATATGATATGAAGTGTGAATGGCTTGTATACAATTAAACAAATCTGCAAGACATATCCAGATGAGATTCAGATATGCCGAGTCCTACGTGAGGGTTCAACAGATTATTTCTTAAAATGACCATGTTTTCCTGGTAGCTGGAATTAATCCATAGACTTATTTGTATCCTAATGTGTAGACTTATTACTTAGACTATCATATCATAATCTGATCATGGAATTCCCAATGGGGGGGTGTCTATGACTAAAGGTGGCAAAGACTGGAAATCCTTGAAATTATGGGCAAAATACAAAATGTCGATGAAACAAAAATGTTTAGGACTATTAAATCAAGTCACATGTTGTGATGTGGTCAGCATTTTACTGAAATGATAGGTGTACTTTTCAGTGGAGACCCAGATCTGGGTAAGGGAAGGATGATATGCTACAGGCTGGGGACGCCTGCAAAATTGTCTGTAAGTCCCACTGTTACTCAGCTTCTTATGTTCAATAATGGGGCAAAACTATCTTTGCTGTGATTCAACTCTGCAAAATAACTACAGGCAACGTTTTAATAAATAACACAGATGTACAACGTTGCTGAGAATAAGAAAAAGGTTTTGTGGTTTAGAGGGCAGAGTAGGATTCTCTGGGGCTTGAGAGGTCCCTGTTAAATACTTTGCAGAAAGAAATAATTGTCTCTTACATTATAAGAGAAGCAGGCTTTCACTGGGCTGGGAGACAGTTCAGTATTAAACAATAAATCGGCAGAGGCAGAGGGTGAAGAGTGAGCAGATTGGCATGGGGAGTGACGGAAAGGAGAGGGAACAGTGAAGGAAAGCAACGTCAGTGAAGACCTTTTGTTTACTTTGTCTTTAAAAAGATGCTATTTGACATCAGCAACACTGTGGATCAAACTCGATCATTATCAGTGGATACTTAAGATGTTTTTTAGCTGCATGTTCTCTGGAAGCAAACACCAGTCTATAAGGCTAAGGAGAAAACCAGCACTTAGAAATGGATGGGGTTTTAACCCAACCCTTCCTAGTATTGACTCCTCCAGCTTGTTTTCCCTTCTACCACAAAAGATGGTTCTTGACACTCAACAGGTCAATGCCCCTTGGCTTGTTGCTATGGAGAAAGAATGCTTTAGGAACTACTTCCTTTATATGTCTTGTAATTTACCACTTCAAATGAGAATGCTTTTATTTATTCAGTCAAAAGCAAGCTGCCCATGGACGGTTGCCTTGCTTCAATTACTCTGTAGCATAATTACTCTTAGTCATCTCACTTTGAGCACAGTAACACTTGTAAATATTTGAAATGATCTTCCAGGCTTGTCTGTTTGTGGCCTGACTCCCTGCCTAGAACACGGGCTCTATGAAAACAGAAACGGAGTCTGTCGGACTGAGCGCCTTAAATACATGGGGCCCAATAGGTGCTCAGTAAAGACCTGCTCTCTACGGGAATGGACGAATGTCCTTGGGCCTGTGCTAGCCATCACCAGTCCCTCCGTGAAAATACACACAGAGATGGATAACACCTTGTTATTTTCTCTCATGAGCGTGAAATTCTTGAAATAATGCTCTTGATTAAATTTTGTAATCAGTCAAACATTTACTAATAATGTATGATGTGCAGGAAACGGAGCATGCCCATGTGAACTGTCTTGTCTCTATTCCTACGCCATTCTCAGAGCAATCGAATAAGAGATTGTTTCCAGGGACTTGATGATTTTTGACTTACAGTTTTATTTTGTCTTTCCCTCACCAGGTGTGGGGAGTGAAATCCCAGAGAAGAGTATCTGTCTGAGTCTAACCACCCGGCAAATTCCCATTAGCAGAATTAAGAAGTACACCATCAAGGAGGGCTCCGTACAGGCCATAATGTGAGTTTGTCTCCTCTAAGGCTGGGCTTGGTGACGTATAGAAATACAGTATATGGAAGTGCTGCCTTCTATATACGAAAAACAGGCCAACATGGAGGAAGACCTTAACCAATATAGCCCCTTTATTTTTCCATATTTATCATGTTTTCCTGAAGCCCCCACCAAATAGTGATTATTGCAAGAATTTCCAAGTCTTTCTTTCTTAGCAGAAGAGTCTAACTGGAAACCAGATGGATACTGTGGCTAATTCTGAGGGCTAGGTTGAGGGATGGCTGGCTCAGACCAGAATTTGCCCACATGGCCACACTGGTGTGGGATACTTGGCGTTCGAGTGGGGCAGAGTGCCAGCCACACATTGTCATAGCTACGTGGCCGTAGCTCAGGGCAATGTGCCAATGTGTAGCCTCCGTGGTGCCATTCTTTTTCCGGGATCTCATTTTTAGATGTAACGGCTCTTCCAACACATAATTGCAAGCTCAACCCAAATAAATTAAAATGAAGAAATCACCTTCTGTCCAAAAAATCAGACAAGTTTGTGGAGGCTTGAAAAGGAAGAAGATATGTAATAATTAAAGTAGATGGCCCCAAATGTCCTGCAGCGATGACACCTAGCAGTACAGAGGGAGAAGAAGCCTGTGGGTTTTGGTGAACAGGGGAGCTAGGTATTCTGTGGATAGTTCTCCCTTTTGTCAAAATAGCAGAAGAAATGTGTTCATTTATGGCCTCTCGATTTTGAAAGACTACTTCATCCAGTAATTCATGCACAAGATGTCTTTACATCTGGTCTGAGCTTAGCTCAGTTCTGAGGCTTTGAGGATGAGGCTAATTTTGTCTCTTTTTCTTATATTACAGTTTAATTACCAAACGTGGCCTAAAATTCTGTGCTGATCCACAAGCCAAGTGGGTGAAATCCGCGATCGAGATCATAGACGGCAAGTCCAAAGCCAAAAGTAACATGCTCCAGACCCAGCCAATAGGACCCCAGCAATCCACAAGGACAGCTGCGACCCTGACTGGGTAGTGGACTTCTGGCACTTTGTCCCTTTGCCAGCTGGCTGGCTCATTTCACTTTACAAGTTCACGGACTAATTAAATTGTACTCACTTTTTATAAAAGTGCTGCTTGAATCAAAATCCTTTCTTGTATTTTTATTTTTTTAAGATCTTTCCTATCCACTTATATGTTTTAATTAATAAATATTTATTATAAAGAGCAGTTACATAGTTTATTCATTATATGGGGAAAGGTAATATATTATTTATGTTCTACTTCTGCCTGTCTCTCCCTTTGATAGTGGGGAGAGACTCTCTCCCTCCCCGTCCCCCCCAGATTTTGGGAGATTTTGGCTGGTATTTATTTATCAGAGATGGGAGCTATACCCATCACTCAGGTTCCAGATTGTAATGGTTCTTTACACGTGAGTCACAAGTCACAACTGTGACAATGACAACAATTCAAGATTTATTTCAACTTGTCTTCATATTAGAGTTCTGTTTCTAGAAAAAGGGAGAAAAGAGTCCCAATGTCCTTGATTTTCCATTCAAGGGTCCATTCCTCAAAAACTTTGGCTTTGCCAAAGTTTGCTCTCAAGCAAATTCTTTTACCTCTCTGGGCTTCATTTCACTCTCTTATTAAAAAAAAAAAAAGACAGGACTTGTCTTTTCAAGTAGTGTCTTTCTTTCATTTATCTGGTTTGCAAAAGTTAGATATTTGGCATAAAAAAACTTTGTTCAAGTAAAAAACCAACATCTTTTGCCTTGGGCAATAATCTCACCACCTTATTGTGATTTCTGTAATTGTTATTACTCTAGTTATCATATAAGTTATGCTTTATTGCCAATAAACTTTTACCTTTTTTTAAAATTCATATTTTTATTTTTTACTTCAGTCTTCTTAATTACACAAGTCAGTAAGCTTTTAATATTTCAAATACTGTCACGTGGAACATTTCTTAATGTGATCATGATTCATAGTAAACTTTTTTTTTATTAAGTCAAATACACAGAGATCATGATCCATTCATGCATATGTGGGGTACAATGTGCTGAATGTTTTTTTATATATAGTCTGACGTGGTTACATTAAACCAATCAACACAGCTTTCACCTCATTTACTTGATTATTGTGCCAAAACATCTATGTTCTACACTTCACAGATTTGACTTGTACCCTTGTCATATGCTCCATAGGTGTGGTCCCACCTTTTACCCTCCCTCTGTGGAACCTTCCCCCGTCCCTTCCCTATTGGGATCTAAAAATTGACCTGCCATTGGATCCTGCAATTCCTCTACTAGGAGTATAGTAAACTTAATAGAATCTTCATCTGGCCGCCCCATACCCCAAACTCATTACATTGATGACTTGTTTGATGCTTTTGGTTCTACCATTATCTACAACAGGATGGTGACATATATCTCCTGCTGGGTCTGACTCTAAGTTGGAACAACCGACCTTATATTAAAAGTTTTAAGTGAAAAATAGTGGCTGTTGTCTAGTCCTGAGGGACCAGTAAGCAAGATCAAGAATTTTCAGAAGGGAGCTGAGGGCAGCTTGTTGAAATCAGCTCATTTCTGGCTCGGAGCCTGTAGCACAGTGGTTAGGGCACCAGCCACATGCACCAAGGCTGGTGAGTTTGAGCCTGGACTGTCATAGCAATGACAACTACAACAACAACAAAATAGCCAGGCATTGTGGCGGGCACTTGTAGTCCCAGCTACTTGGGAGGCTGAGGCAAGAGAATCACTTAAGCCCCAGAGTTTGGGGTTGCTGTGAGCTGTGACGCCACATCACTCTACTGAGGGTGACACAGTGAGACTCTGTCTCAGAAAAAAAAAAAAAAGAAAGAAATCAGCTCATTTCTACTCAAAACAATCACTGACCAGAATGGAAACCATCAAAAAGTTGCCTCCTAGCAAAAGGTGGGCTCATTGCTTTATCTGTCTACAATATTTTTCAAGAATGATCTTAATGACAATAAGCCATTTGTGAGGGGGGAAAAATACCAAGTCACAACCCATGAATGGACTGATTTTCTGATGGAGCCATGTATCCCCGACACTAGGGATTTAATTTGATAATAATTGATAGAATGTGTGGAAGGATACGGTGGTGCTATGAATTAGGGTTTCCCGAATGTCTCCCAGACACTAGAGATTTAAATGTGATAATAATTGATAGGATGTGTGGAAGGATACGGGTGGTGCTTGACCTTTCATTTTGTAAGACTTTTTTTATGGTAAATAATTTTTATTATGTAACCAGGACTGTTTACTTGCTTCACAAGTATTAATTCATTTGATCACATAACAGACCTCAATTAGAGACAAACAACTGGGACATAAAATAGTTAATTAACTTTCTTTAGGTCCCTTGGACAGTGAGGGGTAGAGTTTAGAATTGAACCCATGGAAGCAGGGTTCCAAGTTCAAACTGTTGGCAACTGTGCCATACTGGCTTCTGTTCTTCAGAAGACATTTCCCTCAAGACCAAATGATATGTAAAGAACACACGAAGAGACTAGTCAGGACTACATAACATCCTTACCTATGCTCCCTACTTCATTCATTCATCGTGTGCCAGAAGCTGGAGCTACCATAGTGAGCAGAACCATGTTTAGGTAGAGTTTAGGTAACTTTCTTAGAGGTTAGGTACTGGTAAAATCTCCCCTCTTTCCTTTTCCCCTGAATCTAGAGACTTCCTTTCATCTACTCACTTGACCAGTACAGACTTAGTGTGTGCCCAAGGCACTCCAGGGGCTCTGCTGGGCACTGGAATTCAGAGGTGACATCTTCAGGTGTTTACATCCAGGGAGCTTACACTAGGGGAGACACACAAGTAGGCAGACAACTTCAGCATGATGTAACACATGCAATTGTGGAGAAAGCAGAGGGTATGAGCTCTAGACACTCAGGAGCAACCCTGGCTAGCCCTTAGCATGAACGGAGAGTCAGGACAGGCTTCCCCTTGAAAACAGCCTTTCACCTGAGACCTGCAGGATGAGTCAGAGCCATTCAGAGGGTTTCAGCGCACTCCAAGACCAGGGAAATGCCTGCAGGGGACAGAAATCCTGATGTACCAAGCAAATTTAGTACAAATTTAGTGTGTGGTTTAATAAGACTGAGGGACAGAGCAAAGGTTACCCAGCAAAGGAAGTGGGGGCAAAAGGTGAGGTCGAGACACAGAGAACATATCACTAAGGGCCTCGTCTGCCCGCCCAAAGAGTATGTACTTTGTTTTAGAGGCTACAGGAAATGATAGTGGCTACTGGTTAAAAGATGAAGGGTAGAGATTAAGACAGGAGCCAGGAAGCCAGCCAGGAGGTGGCTGTGGACCTGGCGATGTTTGAACTAGGTCTAGCAGGGTGCAACACATCTTTCATTTTCTGCAGGAACATCTGCCGCTTAGCCAGGGAGCACATCGGTGGTGTGGCTCAGCCACACATAGGCCGAGGACTCCCTTTCCTGATTTTCTTGGCTGCAGGGAGGCAGAACTGGGATAGAAGCAAATATAGGGCTCACCTTATTACTCACATTATTTGTAGCTGATCTTATTTGCTAAGGTTGCTAAGGTTGCATATGGGAAGCAACCTCCCATAGGGTAGGAGGCAGGGTAAGGAGCAATGAACTTGGTGTCAGTGGGGCTCTGGAGAGGCACAGTCCAAGCCCTTTTCTAGTTAATTCAGTGGTCAGAATGTATGTTGAGCACCTGCAGACTACGTGGGTACAGCATCTGGTCTGCTGTCATGAAGCCCATACCAGTCACCAAAGCCATTCCCACTTGGTGTTCCAAATGGGCCAGTTCAGAGCATCCTCTTAGGGACCTTTCTGAGGATCCCAGGTGAGCTCCCTGCCCCGCCCCCATCATGAGTCTGCTCAGCCTCTCGGGTTGCTGCCTCCACTGCTGCTCATATCACCTTCAAATAGCATTTTATTTGTCTTTATTTTCTGTCTTACTTAGCAGTTGGGGGAAGGACTGAAACCTTCATGTCTATGTATTTAGTGCCTGGGACATCCTAGGCTCCCAGGCAACTGTGTTGCTATGCTATGCATGTCTGTCTATTCTGGCAGTGATCATGAAAACGATAGGGATGCAGGAGGGAGGTTATTTAACGTGCACCCTGGGAGCAGTTAGGAAAATCTGAGCAGAAGAGGTGACATAAAGAGCATACTCTAAACCTGAGGAGGAGCTCGCCAGGAGGAGAGGTCAAGGCAGGCACTGCGGCCAGGGGAGCCCCATGGATGAAAGAAAGCATAGGGGCAGGGAAATCAAGGCCAGGGTAGGGAAAGTGCTTGTCTCCAGGCTGGGCGAGCTGTGGACCTCAGAGCTCAGGGAGAGAAGGCAGCCTGAGGCCAGACTGAGAAGGCCTGAGGGTCCAGCCAAAGGGTAGGATTTTAAAGAGAGGGCCCCAGTGAGTGCCCTACTCAGGTGTGAGGAGGAGTGCAGACATGGTGCAGGGTGGTGGCCCTGTAAGGGGGCCACTGTGTTGGCCCAGGTTGGAGGAGAGGCTGGCCAGAGTCAGGGTGTGGTGGTGGGAATAGGGGCCCCAGTGCTGGCCCAGACTGTCACCTGCTGGGTGTGGGAGTGAACTGGTCACAGGCAGCCTGGGAGATTGGTTGGGAAATGGCTCAACTGCTTGGTACAATTTTGGTTTTGTTTCCAGTGTGGTTGCTAATAAATCCCGAAAAAAATAACAAGCACCAAGGAGAGGGAGGTGAGAAGGAAGAACCTAGAAAAATGAGCAACTGGTGATCAGTCTTAGCACTCAAGTAATGCAGACAAAAGCCCAAACTGCGTTTTTATTACCTCTGACAGACAGTCTTTTATAAGAATAAGGTAAAAATAAAACAATATCTGTGAAACTCTCTGTGCCCCTTAAAGGGGGGGTGGGGGAAGGTACATATAAACGGAATAAAGTATCCACCGGGTGAGTCACCAGTGTTATTTTAAAAGGGATTTGTCACCCGGTAGTGGGAGGCAAAGAGGAGCCGAGAGATAAATCTGTAGTGAGAGGAGAAGAGAAATGAAGGGAAAGGAAAGAGTCCAAGCATGACCGAAAGGTGGGGTTTGACGAGAGCGGGTGAGGAAGGGGCCAGAGGGAGCTTTTTTTTCCTTTCCTTGGGAGGAGCTAGGAATATTGGGAAAGACTGCCTATGGGGGAAGAAGGGCCAGAGGAGAAAATGGGAACTATTATGTTGGAGGCTGGGAAGGCAATTCAGAGGATTCTCAGCTAAGAGGAAGTTTCTTCCCACCAAGAGAAATTTCATTTGATCCCCTGCCACACGGTGTCACCTAGAGCAATTGCTGAGGTCGTGCATATAATCTGCTTCCTCCCGAAACCTGTGACTCCTCTCATCAAGGTAGCATTGCCGAATGAGATATTTGGAAAGAAGTTTCACAGCCTAGAATAAGAAAACAAAAGACCACGTGGCCAGGCAGAGATCATCTTCAGCAGAGTCAGATGCTGTGTGAAGAGTGATTCCCCTTTCTCTGGAAGCAGAAAGGAAGGCTTGGGCAGGTGAGGAGGTGGATGGGGGAGCAGAGTATTGACAAACCAACCCATCAGAGGCAGAGGAGGAAAGAGGAAGGGGTCATACTGTGATGGATTTCTCTCTCCTCTCTCTGGGCTGGAAATCACTGTGGTCATTAGGAGACTCAGCTCTGCCTACATTAACATACTGGCCTCTTCATCATGTATTGTATGTAGTACAAGTGACTGTGGGAGACGGCTCAACCTCTCCCTGCCTCAGGTTGCCTCATTTATATAATTGGGATAATAATAGCACTGCCCTCGTGGGATTATCATGAAGGTTAAAGCACTTAAAATAGAGCCTGGTGCATAGTACAGGCTCAGTTGATGTTAGTTTTTATTATCTCTGGTCGATGGGGTAGGATGTGGCAATTTGGGGGGTGGATGGAAAAGGGAAGAGATACATCAAGCTTCTTCCAGATTTTCTGCTAGCTGACAATTCACCGATAGAGCCCCTGGTCCTAGTCATTTAGGCAAAACTGGGTTTTTCTATATTTTTCTAATATAGTAGGATCTTCATAGTTAACAATCTCCTTAAATTGACCTAATTTGCATGGACTGGACGTGCACCACATGCACGAATCAGTACAGCAGGCCTAGTTGACCACCTCGGAATGTGGACCAGTTTGTTGCAGTCCCTTGGGTGATCAGCTTACCAAGGTTCTACGGCAGTTACATCTAAGTCATCCAAATCCTAGATTTAGAATGAGAGTACTTGTCCTAGGAAAACCTTCATTAAAAACATGGTTCTATGGTCAAATGGATTTAGGAAATGATCATACTACCGCACTCCTCATGCAGCACCATGGCCCCATAGCTTGTCAACATCTCTGACGTACTGTGGAAAATATACTCAGAAATCCTCATTTACCTCAGCGTTTCCTCAGGTTGATGTGGGCAGAGAAACTCTGTCCACGTACTATTTATTCACATCCCAGCAACACCTATGGAACACACATTCTTGAAGCATTGTGAGAGACCAAAAACCTACTTAGATCCCAAATCTTAAAGGACAATGCCACAATCCATTGACCACAGCAACACAATCGAAAAGAGGAATCAGAGTACGTCCCCTCACTTCTGCGTAAACTGCTGGAGACTGGAGTCCCATTGCAGAAGGTACCTGGGAGAAATACTTTGGTAAGAAGGAATTGGGGAAAGGATTTAACTTCATTGGCTCTCGTTAGTGAGACCTACGAGAGCATGAAAGTACGTACATCATTGGTTAGCAGCCTCCACACCTGTGGCATAGGCGGCCACGAGATTACTGCTGTAAGTAGCTTTGGGAGCAATTAGCCGGGCTGGTCCTTTGCCTCTGCTTCTTGCTCAGAGGATGCCTGATCTGTGCTCCCCTACTAAGACTGCTGCTGAGAAATTCCTGCTGAGACGTTCGCTCCTCCCTAATATTGACTGTGACTTCTAAAATGCTTCAGCTCCCGAGACCTACTCTGAGTAAGCTGGTGCAGTGCATGCGTCCAGAGAGTTGAATGGGTTGGGGCTGGAGACCTAGTGTCTGGGTCCATGGAGGCCCTGGGTGGGGGCGGAGATGTGGTGTTGTGGGCCACACAATCTTTGGTTTCTTTACATTGTTAATTAGACAAACTGCCTAACGTATCTACCTACCAGCACTCCCTGAGGACCTACCCTGAGTAAGATGCCTTAGTAAGTATTCTAAGAACACCCGGCAGATTCCAGCTTTCCTCCTTCAGTGGCATTGCTTAGGCTCTTCCTCCTTCCTGGAGAGCCACACCCTGCCTCCTCTTTCTTCCCTTTTCAATCATCAATGTCCATCTCGGATACCACCCTCTCCAGGAAACTTTCCACTGCTTTTCCAACCAGATGTGATCTACAGCTTTTGTAAACCTCCAGGCCCTTCTTGTGGCATTGATTTTACTCTGCCCTGAGTCACAGATATTCGTAAACTTCTCATCCTTCAAAAAAAGACTGGAAGTTCTTGGCAACAGAACTCTATTTCCTGTAGCACCTGTAACAGGACTTTCCCATGGTCTGTGCTCCATAGATAGTTGCTGAATTAGAACAATTAAAAGGAATATGAGGCACAGGCCCTTCCACTTAAGTCATTTAGACTGTGGTTGTAGAGATAATAGCCATACAGGAGGATATAATGACTGTGGAAGGCAGAGGTCACGGATAATTGTTTAGTAAGTGGAATGGAATGAGGATGACAGTACATTTCTTTCAAAAATTTAACTCTGATTGGCTGGTAGCGGCGGCCGACTTTCTGGGCTGGCTGAGGTCTTGAGGTTGCTTCCTGGCTAGTGGGGAGCACTGTCATGTATTGTTGACATCTGCCTTGTGCCATCAGCTGGCTAGTGGGCGCCTGCACTTGGATCCTTCCACGACTCTGCTGTAGTGCTCAGAGAAGGCGCAGGTCTCTGAGGGTTGCTCCGTGAAGGTCTGTGCCATGGATAAAAAGATTTTGACTGGGCCATGGAGAATAAGATTTAAAAGCCAAAGCGGATGGGGAATGAGATGTAAGCAAAAACACGTGGCTGTGGAAGAGACCAAGATGTTTTTGTTGATTATGTGATCAATTTGCCTCTCCCATTAGACCATAACCTCCATGAAGGAAAGGCCCGTTTTGTTCTACCCAGGGTCTGACAGAGTGCCTAGTTAAAAAGTTGAAAGAAATTTATTACTTAGTTCATTCTTTATTATTATGTTTAAGACATCATGTTTTTAATTCATTAAGAACAAGGAGAGTTAAATTTGACAAAATTAAGATGTAGCTGATTTTTGAAGGTTTTAAAGGTAGGAGACTTAGGATGTCTAGAAATGGATGTGGATAACTGATTTCCAGCCACATTCACTTTGAAAAATTAAAATTTTTGTGGAGTTGAAATAATATTCATCATAACCACCCTTGTGATCCCAATAATGAATAACATTGTCGGTAAAGATGAAAGGGAAGGGTTGAGATTTCTTTTCCTTTCTTACCAATGAAGTGTTTCTCCATCTATCTTGTCCAATGCCAATAAGCAAGATCAACAAGCAAAGGCATATAGTATAAAGTTTAAAGGATCCCCATCCATCCTCCTGGCACATTATCCTGATGCCCTGAAAACAGGAACCAGTACCAAATGTCCTTCCCCTGAACATGTTTACTTGCACTAATTCACTAAAGCTTCATAGCAAAAGGCAGGTGAGATGAGGGTGGGAATTGTTACAGTGTTTACAAATGGAGACCAAAAGGTGGAAGCCGCTTATCCCAGGCCACAGAGACAAGGTGAAAACACTCTGCCGGAGTTCCCGGCTCTATTCCAGTTCTTTCATGTTCTCCAAGTATTCTGCATTGAGTATTTAGAAAAGGTGTAAATAAAATTGGTCAACAAAACACACCCACAGACTTTTATTGAGTGACCATTCTGCACAAAGCAGAATGCTGGGTGCATTGGACAGTGGAGATGATTGATAAATCCT
Organism: Otolemur garnettii; assembly: GCF_000181295.1. NCBI lineage: Eukaryota > Metazoa > Chordata > Mammalia > Primates > Galagidae > Otolemur > Otolemur garnettii. The sequence continues at coordinate 23,622,577 of NW_003852411.1, read as the reverse complement.
TTCTACTAATAATTGATTTAAAATCTCTCCCTTGAGTCAGGTTCTCAGCTTTCTCAGAAATTGGATGGCATAGATTTTACTAACTGCAAGCAAAACTACAGTAATTCCTGTTTATGTTTTCTCTAGAGACACTGATAAACTTTCTATATTTCAAACTCTGATGACCAGCAGATGGCACAGATGTCAAAGTGTAATAATGGTGGGGAGGAAAACCATTGTCAATTAGCACAGCCAAAACAAGGACTGTGAATAGACGGGAGGTTGTCCACAAGGAAAATGGGAAGATAGGATGATTTCCAGCTTCAGCTACTGTAAGAGAAATGTGATTCCCTGTTTTATGTGCAAATACATACCATGTTTCCCCAAAAATAAGACCCATCCAAAAAATAAGCCCTAGCAGGATTTCTATGCATTTGTTAAATATAAGCCCTACCCCGATAATAAGACCTAGTGATGGGTGTGGCTATGCAGATACGCTGCATAGCCATGCCATGTTTTTCAGCACGGAGAGTAAGACATCCCCTGAAAATAAGCCCTAGTGTGTCTTCTTGAGAAAAAATAAATATAAGACAGAGTCTTATTCTGGGGGAAACATGGCACTACAGTGTTTCTCACATCCTCTCAAAGAAGGATGCATGGATCATGTCGGGACCTGAAGTCTGTGGCCTTGTCTCCTGTTGCCAACAGCCTTCATGGCAGACAGAGTCTGAGATGTCTTGTTAGAGGAACCATAGAATTTCCACATGAATTTCCTGCAAGGAATCAGCTTTTCCCCCCATTAGCCGCGATTATTTCATAATGCACTTTTTTTTAAGCCTCGTGTTGGGTTTGTGGTAAGCTTTTACCCAGTGCTGGGATAAGTTGGCTGTAGGATACCTACTCTCGCCTCTAGTGGTCACCAACATAATGATTTTCAGCCTGACTTGTTCACCTTCTGGAACTCAGGAGAGGACACTAGGGAAGATATTCTTGTCTTGCTCTGTTGCCCAGGCTCAAGTGCAGTGGTGTCATCACAGGTTTTTGCAGCTTTGAACTTCTGGGTTCAAGAGATCCTCCTGCCTCAGCCCCCTGAGTAGCTGGGACTATGGGAAGGTGCCAGCACACCCAGATAATTTTTTAAAAATTTATTTTGTAGCAATGAGGTCTCTGTATGTTGCCCAGGCTGGTCTTGAACTCCTGGCTAGAGGTGATCCTCCTACCTAGGCCTCCCAAAGTGCTGGGGTTACAGGCGTGAGCCACAGCACTTAGTGTTGTTTGTCTTTCTGAATAATTGAGCACCGTCTTCTATACAGCACCATCTCTGTGTGTTTGGAACTTAGCGAAAGCATAGGCACACAGCAGGTGCTTAGTGATTACCTCTCAGATATATTTTGGAGAGGTAGATCGTGCTGTCATTGCCCTGGGAGCTAGCTTTCTTTTCTGTTCCTTTTTTTTCTCCTTGGTGCTAATATGCTCCATGTGTCCTGAGGTCACAACTGTGTCTATAGGTACCTGTGTACTTGGAATGATTTTTTTAAATGTAAAGGAAGAGATAAGAGAAAAGAAACCATAAAAACAGAGCTTCTTGACAGTAAGATGAGCTTGAAAGTAAATAAGTTTTTTATTCTTTCCTTGATTGCATTTTGTGTGAATAGCTTTTGAGCAAAAACACAATTTTAAAAGGTGTAGCTGTCCACTGATTACACAAATAAATCATGCACATGCTATGAAGACGTGTCATATATTATGCTCTGGAGGGAGAAAGAGATTGTGATGAATCAGTACCATCCATCTTGAATATTCCTACCCTTCCAATCTTGATGTTAAATTAGAGTTCTGTAAATGCTTGGAATTTTTAATTTTTCTAAAACGTGTTCAGGTTATAGGATAACAGGTTGGCTTTTTTTACAGGATAGGAGCCAACAAATTGCAACTGCATCTCTTACTTTACACTATATAGAACTTGCTGATGTACAAAGAACCAAGGACTTTAAAATCATTAAGGCCATAAACTCTGATTTAAGAGGACAGAATAAACAAAACTTTGTTCAGTGATTTAATTGCTTTTCATGGCACACTGTTGTAGGACTTAGTGTAGTATGACTCCATGCCATTGGGGTCCGACAGCCTTGACCTTGAATTCCAGCTTGGATAATCATCTATGGTGTGACCTTTAATAAAATGCTAAGTCTCCATGAGTGCCACTGTCTTCTGCTGTAAATAAGAAAAAACCTAACTTTCCTAGTGCTTGCAGGAATCAAATGAGATAGAGTGAGGAACAATATAGATAAGAGATAAGATTCCTGTTCCCATGGCACTGCCTTTCTAGATAGAGGGGTGGTGGGAACTGCGCACACACACACACCAACACACATATGCACACACCCCTCAATCAAAAACGTATCAGGAGGGGATGCACACTGTAATGAAAAATAAAGCAGGTATTTTAAATATTTAAAATAGAATGTGGTCAGGGATTCATCTCTGTTTAAATCCAGGCCTGAATGAAGTAAGAAAATGGCCATGAAGATACTTCAAAGAACATTCTAGATGGGGGATGGGAGGATGTGAGGAAGAAAGAAGGTGCAAAGACCCTGAGGCAGGAATATGATCCATGTGTTGAAGAGTAGCAAGAAGGCCTATGTGGCTGGGGCTGGTGAGTCAGCCACAGAGAGGAGAGTCTCAGAAGGGCAGTCAGAGAGCTCACAGCATAGGGCACACTGAGCCTTTGTTGGTCACGGGAGGAATGTGGATTTTATTTGGAGTAGAGTAAAAGAAATATGTTTGAGCAAAGCCATGGTGCAATTTATTTATTTATTTATTTATTTATTTTTTTTTTTGCAGTTTTTGGTCAGGGCTGGGTTTGAACCCACCATCTCCAGCATATGAGGCCAGCACCTTACTCCTTTGAGCCACAGGCACCACCATTATTCTATATTTTAAAAGGATCCTTCTGCTAACTGTATGAAGAATAGATTCTAAGGGGTGAAGAGTGGAGTAGAGATTCCAGTTAGACTACTAAAATAATCAAGACAAGAGTGGTTAGTAGAAGGGGTGGTGAAAAACAATGATCACATTCAGGCTTTACTTTTGTGTCCATATTTTGAACAGCTGTGCTGAGATATACTTTACATACCATACAATTCATGCATCTTAAATGTACAATTCATGTTTACGGCACATTTATAGATTTGTGTAATCATGAGCGTGCTCCAGTTTGAGTACGTTTCCAGCACCCCCGAAAGAGCCCTCATTCCCATTTACATCTAGTTCCTGCTCCCCGTTAGGTATAGGGAAACACTAATCCGCTTTCCATCTCTGCAGACTTTGCTTTCCCTGGGCATTTCAAGCAAATAGAGTTGAACAATATGGAGTCTGTGAGCTTGCCTTGTTCACGTGGCAGTACAGTTTTGAGGTTCATCAGTGTTACAGGGTGCAGCAGAAGTCTACTTTGTGTTTCTGAATGGTGTCCCCTCATTTTGGTTATCTATAAACCAACTGATGGGCATTTGGATTGTCTTACTTTATGTTTAATGTGAGTAATGTTTCTGTGAATATTCATGTGTAAGTCTTGGTGTGCCTATATGTTTTCAATCTGCTAGAGTAGATACCTAGGAGTGGAATTGCTAGGTCTTAGTATAAGTTTGTGTTCAACTTAAATTAAGAAAGCTAAAAACTTTTTTTTAATTAAATCATAGCTGTATACATTAATGCACTTATGGGGTACAATGTGCTGGTTTTATATACAATTTGGAATGCTTACATCTAACTGGTTAACATAGCCTTCACCTCACTTTCTTAATTATTGTGTTAAGACATTGATACTCTCAGTGGGATCATACCTATGGTGCATCTTGCAAGGGTCTATGGCAAATCTATTATGTATAAAACCTTTTTTTCCAAAGTGGCTACATCATTTTACATGGATATCCATAATAAACAACGTGTGAGGTTCAGGTTTCTCTGCATCCTTATCCAAACTGGTTAAGCAAGAGCCTAGGAAAGGAACATGGATGGTTGATCTGTCAAAAATGTCTAAAAGGTAGAGTTTATAAGGAAAGCTGGAGGTGGATTGGCAGGTTGGGCAGCTGGACCACAAGGAAGCTTGCTTCTGACTGATATTATTGCTTTCAAGGTCATTGATTGAGAGTGGAAAGGTGAGAAAGATATTATGAGAGAAGAGGAAGAGGGGAGAAGAGGAAGCAAGAAATGGATATGCAGGAGGTGGCTGGGTTAGCAGACTGGAGAAAGGTACTTAGACTGGAGGAGGGAGAGATGAGCAAAGGTGCTTTCGATGTATGCAAGGGGTTTAGTAAGCTGGACCATAGAATCCAAGTTGGGAAAGGAGGTGAGTGAGGACATTAGGGGTGACAGTCAGTGGAGTGGATTAGGGGTCATAGTGGAGTCGAAGGATGGTCAAAGTCAGGTGCTAGAAGGAATAAGATAGGGTGTACTGCAAGGAACCAAGGCATTGGCTGGGATGTGCGCTTTGCTGATGGCAATGTATGGCCACAGGGGTGAGAGTCTGGAGCAGGGTAGAAAATAGGGAGGGATTAGGCTGATATTTGAAGAAATAGTTCACATGAATATTGAAATCAGCAAGAATTATAGTAGACATAATGATAGAGAGACAAGTATTTAATGCTAAAATATTTAAATAATGTCTGTTAGGATCCTTTGACTTGGGAGAGGTCTACAGGAGCCGTATCTGGTATCTGGTAGCATTGTCTCAGAGGCTTTGAAGTTTGTGCAGAAAAGGGCAGGGTGAAGCAGAATCAATGGTTTGGAAGCAGCAATAAAATAGAAGGAGGAAAATTAATCTGTCTCCAGACCCATTGTCCATGATGTGAGGGAAACAAAAGGTGTGTCAAAGGCCTGGTTCAGAGCAGGTGCTTGAAGAATGTTGGTTCCCTGGCTCGGCACCCGTAGGTCAGTGGTTAGGGCGCCAGCCACATATACCAGGGCTGGCGGGTTTGAACCCACAACAATGACAACTGCAACAAAAAAATAGCCAGGCGTTGTGGCGGGCACCTGTTGTCCCAGCTACTTGTGAGGCTGAGAGTCAAGAGAATTGCTTAAGTCCAAGAGTTTGAGGTTGCTGTGAGCTGTGATGCCATAGCACTCTACCCAGGGTGACATAGTGAGACTCTTGTCTCAAAAAAGAAAAAAAAAAAAAAAAAAGAATGTTGGTTCCTTTCACAGTGGGCAGCAGGGGTTCTCCAAGCCGGAATCCTTTGCTGTTTATATTAATTGTTTGGCTTTGCCAAAGTTTGTTGTGGCTTGGCATTTGCACAGCTTTAAATCCACTTCTAAGCCATATTAATGCTTACGTTTGCTTTAGATGACACTAAATGTGTCTTGGAACACACACACAAGCATTCTTACACACATACACCCACACCCACTTACACAGATCTTCAGGAATATCCACAGAGCAATTCCAAAATGTCATTTCCCCCCAAGTTCCACATTTCAGAGGTGAGATGTTGGTTGAAGTTAGTTCTTCTGTGGCTGAGAACTTGTATTTGCTCTGTGTCAAGTTATATAACAATTAGAGGGATAAAAACTCATGAATGGACCCTCCTCCTCCTGCTGGTGCCATATTCCCCAGAGTTCCACCTTTCAGTAGCGCTAATGCTGGCCCTTGGCCCCCTCCCGTTAGTGCAACACCTGAACCTCTCTCTTGGGAAGCCTTGTTTCCCAAGCATCTCTGCGACTGCTCCAGAGATCTTTCACAGCTACCCACGAATGTCTTCCTGGTGTCTTCCTATGACCTCTGCTGCTGTAGAAGCTCTGCTGCCCACATTGCTAGACCTGTGTCTCCCAACACTCTGAGCCGAGTGCTGACTTCCCCCGGCTTGTCCCTGTCACTGTATGTGCTGATCCCTGGCAGTCCACCTGACCCCATGATGGTCTTTGGAATAAGAATGAGAATGTACCCTCCTTCTAGTCATGCACTCCTGGAATGTGCACGCCTTCTTTTATTCCCACAAGAGAATTGTTCGAGCTCCAGAGTGTTAAACAGCAATTCATCTCTCAGTGGAGTCCCACAGCCCCGCTCCCCTAGCCTCACAGTGATATCAGAGTAGCTGAGCTAGAACAAGTTCTAAGCACCAGCGTTCATTAGAATGTAGAAACTGTGGCTCCCCTTCCCCTCTGGGACCCTGCTGCTGAATCCAGGTGTTACAACAGAATCCTTAGGTTCCATTTCAGATTCTGACTGTGGCCCCACAGTTCCTCACTGCAACTTGACTCCAGGGACTCTCTTTTCCCCACAGCCCCAAAGCAAAGGAATCTTTGGCCGTTTCTACGCACACCTCAGTGGAGGCTGTGTGTGTTTTTTCTTCTTTTAATTTTTCTGACCTCGTCCCTCCCTCAGGCTCATTGGCGTGGTTGCGAATCACTGAATTCAAGTAGACGCTATTTGGAAGGACCTACACGATGGAGATCCAGTTGCCCATTATCCAACTATGCCTCTGTTTTGTCAGACCAGTGAAAGAATTTGATCTAAACAAAAACCTACAAGCCAAGAAAAAAATGTATAATGCCCGCATGAGAATCTGCACAGAGAATGGGCAGAATCCAGGCAAGTTCCATTTTCAACCACTGTTGATTCAACTGGATTAAACCCAAGTCATTTGTCTGGACTAAGCCACGGTTCCTTTAAAAATCCTAGTTCCCATTGATCATATTGCTAGTCAGCTCTGTGTGTCCCAGTGTGCCACAGTTATTAAAGAGCGTGGGGTTTTGTTTTTTGTTTTTGTTGTTTTTTAAGACAAAATCTCACTCTGTCATCTGGGCTGGAGTGCACAGCAGCATTGACATAGCTCACAGCAACCTCAACTGCTGGGCTCAAGTGATCCTCCTGCCCCAGTCTCCCAACTAGCTGGGACTATAGGCACCCCAAACAATACCTGGCTAATTTATCTATTTTTTGTAGAGATGGGGGTCTTTCACTCTTGCTCAGGCTGGTCTGGAACTTGTGGCCTCAAGCAATCTGCCCGTCTCGGCCTCCCAGAGTGCTAGAATTACAGGCGTGAGCCACTGCACTCAGCCTAGCATAGGGTTTTAAGGTATCTCATTTTTCTTAGGTACTTATAAGCTTATCCCCCCTCTCAATACATAAAAGATAAAATTATGATAATTGGAAACCTAGAGGACACACAAAAATATAAAAATCCTTGTGATCTTACCAGCCATAGGTATTATAGAGTTGTTACTATTAATATTTTAATATTTCTATTTTGCTTCCCCCATGCCTCTGTGGTTTCTTAAAAACAGAATCATATGTAATTTTATGTCTTACTCTAAAAATATTAAATGTTATGACCAGCGATTTAAAACCTTATTACTGATTAATCTGAAGAAGTAAAAAGACAAAATAAAGCAAAATTATATCATAGGTAATATAAGACATTTACTACTGATTTTTTCTTTGAAGCAACCCTGGAAGCCCCTTTTAGAGACTGATCCCTTTCTAGCCTACAATCTCATCTACCACCACAGGAAAAAGAAAAAAACAAGAAATGTGAGCTGACGTTTTTAATTTCTGTCTTGCCTCTGTGTAATAGAAACCCTTTGTCTTCACTCCCAGTGAGCAAGTGGCCAGTGGCCATAA
>NW_003852411.1:23613888-23614916 GCF_000181295.1 Otolemur garnettii | reverse complement strand
GTCAATATTTTTGATTTTAGCGAGATTTTTATCTCCACCCAGGAGATGTCTGTAAAATGATTCATGGGTGATTTGAGCTGGATTGGCTAACTCCTATTGCAAGAGAATTGAGAAAAGGGGATTTATGATGACACCGTCTGCCTGTTCTCCAGGCTGGGGTTCACCGTATGTTTTGAGGGCAGGTCAGCTGGGCTGTTACTTCATCCCACTCACAGGCCTTTGCCTTCTCCACGGCAGGGAGGCAATTAGCTAACCAACTTGAGTTTGGAAAGAAAGACCGGCGCATACATTCTGTGCAATAAAGAAAGCGTTTGTGCAAATCTTCCTCAAAAACAAAGAATGTATGCTGATGTTTGACAATGTATGATTATACACTCAATGCCAAGGAACATGTGATTATATACTCCAAGGATTACATGAACAGAGAGCTCCTGAGTGCTGATTTCTGGAATTCCTGCTGCCCACCATCCTCTTCCATTTTACCTGCTCTAACAACTGTCCTTTTATGCTTAGATTGAGAACAGAAATGTCAAATTAAGCACTATAGGGAAAATTGTTCCTCTGCTTCAGGAGAAGCTGAGGCAAATGGTAAATTCACACTCCGACGGGCAAGCTGCTATTCTTTTGGGATTTACTGCCCAATTTTACAGCTCAAATTGATTGGGTAAAGTTGTATCAAATTCACTTTGTGACTTGAAGCCTTCACACTCAAATGCTACCCTTCAACAATCCCCTACCTCCTTACCCTGGAAGCCAGACTAAGATAAGTCCCCAACATAAAAGGACTGAAGACAGGCAGGTGCCTCCCCTGCCCCCTTTCAAAGCAGCAATAGGAAAAGGTGGTGAACTTCTCATTTTTTGAGATTGTCCTAGAGGCAAACAGAAGCACGTATTTCAGTCCACAGGCAAAAGTGTCAAAGAGACAATTTTGTTTTTCAGATCTCTACTTCATGTTAATTTCAAGCCATTTCACTAGGATTGGCCAATGTATTCTCAATCAATTTGGAGTCTTCTCTCCTCCTGGCCAT
>NW_003852411.1:23604216-23613279 GCF_000181295.1 Otolemur garnettii | reverse complement strand
GTTAATAAGCTCAAAGGCAACCTCTCTGTAGTAATGATCTTTTGTTTACTTCTCCCAGCGTACAGCCCAGGGGCTTATTTGATGGATGACACCTCTGCTGTTTGCTGACCTGATTCCAAGTACAATGAAGTCATAAGAAGGAAATGGAAAAAATAAAAATTCTCACAAAACATTTATTCTCCAGATGTTGATGGAGAAACAACATCTGTGAAAATGATTAATGAATGGCTAAGCCCAAATAATGAATTTCGTCACCACCATTTATTTCTTTAATGAGAGCTCACAGCAAGTATAGTTCAGTCCAGTCAAGGTTTGTTGAATTTCTACAAAATTTGCTGCTGTTTGCGTCTCTGAGGATACAGAGAGGAACAGGACCTAATTGTGGAGTTACATCAGGGTGACCCCTGGAGCAGTCTTATCTGGTCGTGCTCCATTGATAACAGATTGGAACTGTTCAAAGAACTTCTGGAACTTATGTTTTGCCCCCTGACCCTATGAAACTAAAATATCGGAACATGGCTAGAACCTAAGCACCCAGAACCCTCCCCAAAGTGAGGGCTGTCTAGGGGTGTCTGATGATAAGACCCCTCCCCATGCTTTAGCATAAATAATCTTAGAAGTTTGAAGTTTGAAGTTCTTAGAGTCCAAACTTGTCCTGCTGGTAGTTGTGCACACCAGCCTGTCCTCCTAACCCATAAAACTTGCCCCTGACCCCAGATTGGGAGGGGCAGATTTGAGCCGGTCCTTCTGCTTCCTTGCTAGTTGACTTTGCAATGATAAAGCTTTTCTCTAAGCCCAGTGCCCTAGGGTCGGCTTTTATGCACATTGAGGGAGCAGGCGGCCCATTGCCCAGTTACATAAATGCTTGGAATTTCTTAGCAGGTGGGCATGCTATGTAGATACAAATACAGGTACATTATTTTCTTAAATAAAATGCTCATTTTTGAGGGAAGTACCCAAGGAGGTATCTTAGTTGGAGGAAGAAAAAATGTAAGATATGTTGGTTTCAGGTAGATTGGAAGTGTACTGCAATCTCAGGCCTGGAAGTTCATCAAAAATCAAAACCACCCCAGATGCTGTTCATGGAAGGTTAGCTAAGGAGACATTTTACACTGTCTACAGAGCTTTATTAAAATCTAAAGGCTCACTGTTACTTGGATAGGTCTTGTGTAGGGTAGCCACGCATATTCATAATTATTTAAATGGAGACACTTTTGAAAGCAAAAGGGGGCATAAAGTGTGACTACCTGGTCTTCAAGAACTGTCAGAGGAAGTGAAAAGAATTAAGGGCTAAGTAAAACATCAACAAAGATACCTTTGAAATGTCTCCAGTGTGGAATATCAAACCACAGCTGCCAAAGAAATAGATTCACTTCCCATTTGTAGTAAGAATGAAAAGTCTCCCCAGAATAATTTACAAACACATTTCCTCCCTCTAGAATTCACCTTTTGTAAATTTTTTTTTGATGGTTGAAGATGGAACCTTTATTGTATTTTTTCTTTCTTTTTTTTTTTATTAAATCATAGCTGTGTACATTAATGCAGTCATGGGGTACAGTGTGCTGGTTTTATATACAATTTGAAATATTTTCATCAAACTGGTTAACATAGTCTTTATGGCATTTTCTTAGTTATTGTGTTAAGACATTTATATTCTACATTTAGAAAGATTCACATGTACCCTTGTAAGATGGAGCATAGGTGTCGTCCCACCAATCACCCTCCCTCCACCCAACCTCCCCCCATCCCCTCCCCTCCCTCTGCCTCTTCCCCATATTCTTGGGCTATAATTGGTCTGTAACTTTCATATGAAAGCTATACATTAGTTTCATAGTAGGGCTGAGTACACTGGATACTTTTTCTTCTTGCTAAATCATGGAAGAAGCCTAAGTGCCCATTGATTCATGAATGGATCAATAAATTGTGGTATATGGGTGGCGCCTGTGGCTCAAAAGGCTAGGGCGCCGATCCCATATGCTGGAGATGGCGGGTTCAAACCCAGCCCCTCCCCCCCAAAACTGTGGTATATGTACACCATGGAATACTATGCAGCCATTAATAAAAATGGAGACTTTACCTCCTTCATGTTTACATGGATACAGCTGGAACATATTCTTCTTAGCACAGTATCTCAAGAATGGAAGAAAAAGTATCCACTTTTTGTAAATTTTCTGGACTGGGGTTTACTGTTCCCAGATTCGGAGTTATCATAAGGTGTCCTTTCTCTTGGGCTGGTAGGAAAAGAACTAAAAAAAGATGATAAATGTTAGATCCCAAGGAGACAGTATTATTTGAGTGTGTTTCTTTGCACGGGGCATTGCATTTGTGAGTGATACTGTGGTTTAAATGTATATTTAAGGGACTTCCCTATAGGCTATTTTAATAACATTACATTGTTATTTTTATAGAGTAGTACATACCTACTTATTGTAGATAATTTAAAAAATACAAAAAAAAAAAGGGAAAATGGAATTATTTGTAAACCCTATACAGAAAATACTTTAGTGTATTTCCATTTGTATATATAGGGCGGACATAAAGTTCATGTGCAATTTAAAATAGTTTAACATAGTAAATTATGTCCACCTTGTATTTCAGATAGTTGAGATATACCATATATGTAATTTTTTATTCCCTTTTCTACCTAATAATATTCTACTTAATTGTTGTATAATACTTCAAGATGATATTGAATGTTTATGGATGCTAATATATATATTATAATTTAACCCATGGGACAGTCCTATGAGGTAGGCACTTTTATTAATTAACCCATTCTGCAGATGAAGAAACTGGGCAAAGATTGATGGGGGAACTTGTTCAAGGTTTTGCCATATTTAATGCAGATCCTGAGGTTGAACCAAGTCTGAGAGGTAGCAGAGCTCAGGTGCTTAAGCAATTGGTCTTGACATTAGGGAAACAGAAGCCACTGTTTTCACGAGGAAGGAATGTAATACAGGGAATGGCAGCCTTTTCCACGTACATTTGCGTATGTCTCACATTGGAATGGAGTCATGAATGGTCATAATGAAGGCCCTAGATCTAGAAATGCAAATATTGCAGAGACGTCGTCACTGCTGGCTGAGCGTAGCTAGGGGCAGCACGGGAGAACTGCCAGCAGAACCCATCGCACGCCTGCCTCCAGCTTCTACCAGGAACAATGGCTCACCCTTTTCTTCTGCCTTGCAAACTCCACTAAGTGCTACCCCTAATATTCAAACAGGATCTTGTGTCAAGGAAAGCTGAGAAATGTTGCTTCCCAGCTTTCATCCCCTGTGTATAGCGGAAAGCTTAAACGGATAGGGAGGATACTGATCTCCCATATTAGGATCACAGGTTGCGAGACCAATCATACCTACCTTAATTTTGTCTATCATTGTACATTTGGGCTATTTCCTGGCTTGTGGCTGTGCATTTCACTGGCTCGTGTGCCCATCTGCATGTATCTTAACCACACATCGCATTTCAGATGTCCGCGGGAGCTGCTTCCACAGCTGGCCTCTAGCTGGTGCTGATTGTCCCAACGGCCGCTGGAGGGCAGCACCTCCCCACAGGCCCTGCAGCTGGCACCCACCTTGCTGCGGCGGGCTTGTCTCCCCAGGCCAGGTCTCCTCATCCTGCCAAAGCTGCAATCTGTGGCAGGTTGCCAATACATGCCTCTATCCATCTGTGTTGAACCCAACCAAGAGTCTTCTCCAAGTGGAGAATGAGCCATGCCTCGTTTTCCAGCTTCTACCCTGAATAATGGATAGAGTTTTTAGGCCTCTGTGTCTCATTTTAAGAAAACAGCTAATTTGATCCCTGGATTATCCTCTCTCCCTTGTGGACAGACTGACCTATGGGCTTGGGCTGAATACAGATGCCTCATTGCCTGCCATCTCCTTATCTCTCTCCCTCAGCATCTAACCTCTCAGAAGCTCTTTCCTCAATGAAAATTAACTCATGTAAACCACCCCCCATCTCTGACATTTCCTGATACACGTGCTTATTGTCTGAACCCTTAGGTTCAGAAAGTTTCTAGCTGGTGCTGCCATGAAAACTTTGGACAGCATTCTTGGTCTACATTCTTTCCTAAGAAAAAATTTCTAAAATTGAAATTACTATATAAAAGAGAAGGTTGTGACACATACTGGCAAGTTGCTTCCGAGACGTTGTATCAATTTGCACCTCCACTGTACAGGGAAAGTACATGCATTTGTATATGTATATACATATGAAAACACATACGTATGTGTTATGTGTGTGCATGTGTGCATGTGGGTTTCTTTCACCCTTTTAAAAGGAATTATGTCCAAATCTTCTCTGATCCTTCCACAGGTTCCATACTAACCAGCCCAAGGCTAGTATGAGATCCACAGAATCCAGGTTCTTCCCATTTTCCTTCCTCAAGTTTGCACCCACGTTCCATCTAGGAGGAATGAGAAAAGGGAAGAAAAGGCATATTTTTTAGAAAGACATTATTATTCAGACATCACACATGTAAGGTCCAGAAGCCAGTTATGTAGGTCAGCTCAGCTGCAAGGAAGGGTGGGAAACGCAGCTAAACACAGACGTAAAAGAACAGACAGGCGTCTCCATCCTGGGGGCATAGAAGATACGATGTCTATTCTGAAATTATTCACAATTTACTTATTTCCTAGAATGCTTGTGTTCCTCCTTTATATAGTAAACAATGCTAGGGAGAAGAGCCTAGTTTTTCCTTTCTTTTAATTACAGTCTGCTTTCCCTTTGATGTCAAGTATAGTTTCAGAGATATTTCAAATTCATTTTGGACTTCAAAAGGCTGTAACTTCTCAGGCTTTCTCTTCTGCCTGCTTCGGCTTCTCCGTCTGGCCAGTAAATGATCTGAGAATAAAAACTGGAATGCTGCTGGTGAGTTGCGAGCCTGAAAGCCAGCTTCATATCCTTTCCTTGACAAATGAAAAATGACGGTGTGCTACAACGCCAGGACATACAGCAAGAAACTGAAAAAGAAAGGCAATAGGTCTCTGTGACAAGCATCTCACGTTACAATGAATACAACCTCCATCACCTAAATTAAAACACCTAATTTAGACAGCCCAGGGAGAGAGATATATCAGTGAATTCAGGGCAGTTTCTAGAAGCAGGGTTTCATCACGGTATTGTATATATCTCGTACATCTTATCAAGTGCACAACAGCCAGCAATTAAGGTGATACATCATAATTTCATAAATTACTGGTCAGATAAATAAAGACTGTGATATAACCTTTGTGCACTAGCAACCTTGAGCAAAGGACAGGTATTAGCTCAAGCAATAAATCCCGCAAGGCTTGCTTTGCATCCATAACCACTTAGCAAATGGGCTTTCTGCTGCTCAAACGGTTGGACCAAACTTCTCCTATTTAAGTTCACGTCCATCTTCATACCCAGCTCTCTCATTTTACACCTGAACTACACTTACATGCATCGTGCCTTAGTCAAGAAACATTTTGCAAATGAAGCAATCCGTGTACACTTGCTTCTCGGACTTAATTCACATACATATTGACTGACGGCTTTTGTCCGAGGATTATATTACATTGTAATGTGCCTTAAAAATCTATATATTTCCCATCTATGGGAATGGCCATAAAAAAACCAAACCAAAACCAAAACAGAACACAACAAGCGTTGGTGAAAATATGGAAAAACTAGAATGTTTGTATTTCGCTGGTGGGAATGCAACATGATACCCACCATGGAAAACTGTGGTGAGTATCAACAGGCTGAACACAGAATAGGAGAAGGATCAAGGAACTCTGTTCTGAAAAAGAATTGAAAACAAGAACTCACACAGATGCTCACTTGGCAATACTTATTGCAGCACAACAGCCAAAAGATAGAAACAACTCAAGTATCCAACAACAGATGAATAGACAACAAAATGTGGTACACACACGTGCATACCATGGAATATTACTCAGCCATAAAAAAGAACGAAGTTCTGATACAGGCTACAACATGGATAATCCTCGAAAACCTTATACTGAGTGAAATAGGCCAGATATAAGAGGACAAATATTGCATAATTCCACTTATATGCAATACAAAGAACAGGCAAATTCATAGAGACAGAAAGTAGCCTGGAGGTGACCAGGGGCTTAAGGGAGAGAGAATGGGGAACTATTGCTTCATAGGCATAGAGTTTCTGCTGGGAGTGATAAAAGGTTATGGAAAAAGATAGTGGTAATGGTTGCCTAATATGATGACTGTGATTAATACTACTGAATTATACACCAAAAAATGGTATACAATTTCGGCTTGGTGGTGTTCTTATGGTGAGTGAGTGAGTTCTCATGCTCAGGAGACTGGGTTTGTTTTCACAAGAATGTTTCCGAGAGAGTGGGGGTTGTTAGAAAGCCAGGGCGCCCCAGGCTTGGTCTCTTTAAGGTGTCTGCCTCCCCCTTGACCTTTCCTGTCACATTATAACCAGCACAAAAGCTCTCACCAGAAGACAAGCAGAGGCTGGCGCCCTGCTTCTTGTCCCTCCCAGCCTACAGAACTGGGAGCTAAACAAACCTCTTTTCTTTAAAAATTACCCAGCCTCACCTGTTCTATTATAGCAACTAGCAATACCAAACCACTGAGACAGATGTTATTGCATTTTATAGTTTATTATAAAGGATTTCTGTGTCTCATTCAAGCCTCATAACCACCAAAGTGAGCTGAGTATTTACAATTCCCTGCATTCACCTCACCTGCCCCCACCCAGCTATAGTGATGAAAGAGCTGAAGTTTACAGAACTCAGCTAGTGAGGTGCAGAGACAGCACTGGTGCCTACGCTCCCCCTGCTCCAGGTTCAAGTGCTGACCCGCTACAGGTGCTACAGACAGTCCCCCTTTGAGTTGTTGCTGTAGCTTTTAACCTGTCATTAAGACTGATTTCCTCTCGCCTCTTGTCTAGGCGTCTGAGCATCTCACTGACTGATTGCTAAGGGTGTGTGAATGCAGTCAAAGTAGGCCCGGGAAGAGATGTAATTTCAGAGTTCAAGGTGCTCTATCAGAGAAGACAAAGCTGCTCAAGAAGAGGGTGCTCAAAATATCAAATATTTATCTAGAGTGGATCTAATGACAGTTAAAGCCGAGGCAAAAAAGTGAGGAAAGCTCATTTTATAGCTTAGGGAAGGTTAGTGCTTGTCTAGGTCTTACTGTCAGAAGGGACCGAGATGAAACTAGAGCTCTGGTGTCTTGACCTTAGGCTAGGGGGCTCTTGGCATTATGTTGCAGCCGACTGCTTCTGAGGGACCCAAGTCTAGGGCGAGTCAGTGCTGTGCAGAAGACAGCTGTTACTATTCTCAGTTTCAGGTGGGACACGGGGACAGCCCGGGTGTGGGGTTTTTCCTGACTCATGCCTCTCCATCTGGCATCAACAAGGCATAGCTGAAGATTAAATGTCCTGAACATTATTAGCTCATTAGATTTCTTGACACCTATTCCCAGAATGCTGGCCTGTTTACTTTTCCCAGCGAGTTCTGTTTATCAAGTTTCTAAATGTTCACAAGGAATTGTCCTCTTCTTGACCACTCCTCAGGGAGCAAATACCCTCTTGTACACTTTGGAAGTAAACTTTTTAGTCCAGAGCTTGAGTCACCAAGCAAAAATATTGGCTTCACCAACAACCCCACCTCCACCTGCTTCCACCCCTGGCTGGGTGGTGACCAACTGGTCCCAGTCTGCACAGGACTTTCTGGTTGAAAGTCTCAGGTCCTTCCCGGCATCCAGGGTAAACTGGGGTGGTTGGTCACCCCATGCTGGGCCTGATTTTCTGCATCAGCTCCTCTTCCTGAATTCATACCTCTTTTATTCCTACACTGAGAAGTAGGTTTTGAAAATTTGATCCTGCTGGAATTAGGGGCTTGATCACAGTCTCACAAGTTAGCTGGAGGGGGAGGGCCACGCTGAGGCTTTCCGGGCTCTCCCAGCTCAGGCCTGGTCCCCTGGTTGAGGAGTTCCTTCTTCCCACCTCTGGGGGTGACGCCCCAGACCCCATACCGTGCTTTATCCTCACTGGAAAGACAGTCTGTGGCCCCATTGTACCTAACAAAGGCAGACTGATGGATCAGCTGGGCTGGATGGCCTTGGCTCTGTAGGACCAGAAGAGTCCCCGTGAAGGGGAAGGGCAGATTCCTTTAGGGCCTGGGCTTCCTGGAGGGAGACTTGAGAGGCTCTTAGCAGAGGAAGAGGGTGGCGGGCTGGCTGCTCGCAGGTAAGAGGAGATGCCGGTGCCCATTACACTCTGGCCAGCAGGAAGTTGGGACCCGTCCATTGCCCCAGGGCAAATTCTTTATGTTTTGGGGTGGAACATTCTAGACAAGCCAGGCGGGAAGCAATTACGTCCAAGGTCAGTTAGTTTATGAAGTGAGGTAACTCAGAAGATTCAGCACCAACCAGTTTGTCCTTCACTTGGCTCGACAAAGTAGGTTGGATGATTTTTGGCCGGCTTTCCCCGGCTGGTGGCTGTCGCAGCGGGTTAGTGAGTTAGTGAGGTTGGCACTAGCAGAGAGGTCAAAGCACTGACTCAGCGGCCTCCTTCCTGAGGGTCCCTATTTCCTGAAGAACAGTTCACTGTCCCTGATCGGGTTGGGCTTTCTGACCCGTCCCAGGGCGTTTGCTGCGCTGGCTCTGTTGTTTCAAGTCACGACTATCTGGCAACCTTTTCCCCTCTCCCCGGGAGTTCGGATGATGGAGAGGATGAATTCGCGGCATGAGTGCGCGGGGTTATGTAAGCTGCAAGCGGCAGCGCGGAGCCCGGGCTGGGAAGATGCGCGGGGGCGGGCGGATCGGAGCTCGGGTGGCCGGCGGAGCTGGGCGCTGCAGGGCGACCCGCAGTGCGGATCGGAGCTCGGGTGGCCCGCGGAGCTCCAGCACTGCAGGGGGGCCGCCGCAGTGCGGACACGGTCAGAGCCCGCAGCCAGCCCGAGCTCGAGCTTGGAGCTTCTAGGGATGGTGCTGGGGCACAGAACCCTATTTGGCTTTGCTTGGGGGCCAGGGCTGGGGATAGGGGGGTAAAGCTGCCTTATTGCGGCCTGTTTATGACAGTGGGCGGGGTACCAAATGTGT
>NW_003852411.1:23602869-23603873 GCF_000181295.1 Otolemur garnettii | reverse complement strand
TAATAAACAGAAGCTCTCCTTGATGTCCCAGTGGGGTGATGGGCAGACCTCTCTGCTGGGTCATCCTGTCTGGGGGTACTCAGGATCTCAGCTGAGTGGGCACCTCCATGTGGCACCAGTCTGCCCACCTATGTGGGCAGTTGCCATCCTCTAATATTTATTTCAGCTTATTCTGCACAAGGAACTGGGCTAGGTCCTCCAGGGCATGTTGCTGCCCTCTGGGGCTTTCAGGAAATAGGACAAGAGCTCAGATAAAGCATCTAGTCAAAAGATGGCACCTAAACACTTTTAGGAGATGCAAAGTACTACGTGATTTTTTTTTTTGTGTGTTTGGGGGGGTTTAAATACCTAGTACCTCTTTTCTTTCAGCTGATTTTCTGCTTTGGGGGAAACCAGACATGGATTATTTTGCCTGATCTCTATAAACCCAATGGGGTTTTCAATAGGGCAAGGGTGGGGGGATCTAAGTTCCTACACAATTCAATATATTTACTGTCTTTTTGATCTGGCAGAGAAAGCTTGCCTTTGAAATCAGACAGACCTGCGTGTATAGCTCTTGGCATTGCCACGTAACACGCTTTGTGCTGCTGGGCAAATAACTTTGCTCACCGTCAGTTTTCTCCACTATGAAATAGGCCTTAAGAACACAGGATCTGGAGCTAAACTTCCTGGGCCCAAGCCAGAATCTACCACTTAAGACTGTACACTTTCGGGTAAAGTGCTTAATTTCCAGCACCTCAGTTTCTTCACCTGGGAAATGGGGATAATAATAGTATCTATCTTATAAATTTGCTGTAATGATGAGATATGTTAATAAATGCATAGAGTGAAAACTAGTGGCAGGCATAGAGTAAGTGTCTTCTAATGATGATGATAGCAATACCAGTAATATCACAAGATAAAAATTAGACAACATATATAAAAGTACCTGGGAAATAAATATGAATAGGCTCGGCGCCTGTGGCTCAAGCAGCTAAGGCACCAGCCACATACACCTAAGGTGG
>NW_003852411.1:23599407-23602657 GCF_000181295.1 Otolemur garnettii | reverse complement strand
AAAAAAAAAAAAAAGAAAGAAATATGAATACATATGAGTATCTTCTTCCCATCCTTATAGTGAGTTAGGAAATAACAGAACGGCTCTTCTGTACCAACATTCTGTACCAACTAATTAAGTCTACATCAGTAGATCATTTTTTTCTTCTTTGCCCACTTTTCTTTAAAAAAAAGGAAAACTCAAGCTGACATAGTGAATGATTATTAACATGATATAACAGCTGTCAACATTAAGTCAAAAAGTTATGTTAAAAGTACAATTTTCATAAAGGTAAAACCGTGACTCACATACAAATGTAACACGGATAGATGTCAAAAATTTTATTTAATCCATTAATTCATTAGGGAATGAGTAAGATGCTGCAGTGAATTCATGGAGAACGTGAAGATCACACACGTTATCAGGAATGCTGAAACCAATTTTCTAAAAGCTGCAAAACTACTTAGGAGCCTATAATGAAATAAAGTAAAACGTTTGGAGTTAACGTTTTTTTAACAGGGTAGAAATCTACCAAATTTCTATTGGGTAATTTATTTGTATTTCTATAGACAAGAATAACGTGCTTTCCTCTCAGTTTTCTAAGACTTCACTTTCTATTCCTTCAGAGTTGTAAAATTAGCTGGTGAGTGACAACAGTCAAAGGTGGACACCGTATAGAATCAGAAATAACCCCCAGGGATGTGCAAGCCGGTGTCCAACCCTTCCCTGGAAAGGCCTTTGGTCAAGTCTCTCATCATTAAGGATAAATCAAAAGAGACAATAGCTTTGAAGTTGGAGACAGGCCAGTTTGTTTGTGAAGAGTATTTACATTTGTCCGTTGATTGTATAAAATAATAAGATCTGCATTTGTGTTGTTAGCTTACCTAACACCTTGCATCCCGAGGTCCACATTACCATCCTTAAGAGGTGAGAGATTTATAGCAGTCAACAAAGTGACAGCCTGTGCCAGAGTCTGATCTGGGCTGATTGGCTTCTTGGAGAGCTTCTGGGTGCTGGTAACTCCTCTTATAGAGGCTCTGCAACCTTGAGAGAGAAAGCATGCTACAAGTCTCTAGGGGGAGAACAGGAAACCCAAACAGGTGGGAGATCTAGACCTCAGGTAGGTGGATGGACGCTTCGCCACTGGGCTAAGAAACAGGATAGCTCTCTGCTCTGACTTCTTCCTGGGGCCTTAGGGACTGTCCAGCATGAGTCAGTGAACCATTTTAAATTAATGTACTCAGTTTCCATCACAACATAGTCAAAAATCTGTGACTTTTGAAACTACCGTGACTGTAACCATGGGCTAGTAGATGCTGAGACTTCGCATGATTTAGACTCTTTGGGAAGCTTTCTTCAGAAACTCAAGGTCAAGTCTGCTTTTACTTTCCAGTAAGGCATCAGCTTGGTTCAAAGCATGGTCTGGGAGCCCCTCAAGCACAATTACCTTATGTGTTACCCTCAAACTGATGGGAGTGAGAACATTGATGCAAATCAGTGGGCCAAAAGCTCTCTTTTCTCCCTTTTTTGGAGATGAGACCAGTCAGTTTCTCAGTTCCCTCTGGGAGGAAGGAAGGTAAGGGACAGATGGCAGACGTAGTGGCTGTTTGAGACCCTGGGTGAGATGGTAAATTGGCCACGGTGCTCCTCTCATTCCTCGTGAATTTGGGGGAAGCAAAAAAGAATGAGGGAAAACAGGCAAGCACAGTGGAGTAAATCAAACAGGATGTATTCATGGACAGGCAAGGAGCTATCTTTTCTGTGCTTGGGCCACGTAATTAAGTCTGATTAATGGAAAGTGATTGCAAGAGGGAGTTCAGAGCCTATTTTCAGTCAGTATTACCAGAAGATAGCACTCAAAATGCAGGTGAACTGTCTCTGTCTCCCCCAGCAGAGGGACATACCTCTGATAACAAAGAGGAAAATGGCCAATGGATGGTTATTGTGGTTTCTCTGTCCACAGTGGCCATGGGGGTGGCAGTGGGGAAGGAGGACCAGCAGATACTCTGTGCTCTGAAATTATGCCACCCTGTCCCCACTATCTGCTTTCTGTGGGGAAAAGCAAGCTGAGTGCCGGGCCAGTGTTCTCTTCTCACACTGCTGGGGGAAGAGACGGGGCCAAGGAGGGCTTGTTTCTTCCTCCCTCGGCCCCACCTGAACAAAGATGAGCAGCTAAGCGGTTTCCCCCAAAGTACACCAGGCTAGGGGGATTTTTAACCAGAAGGGGAACTTTGGGACATTGCGGTCTGGAGCATTAGCCATACCCTGTCATTCTGACCTTCAGTCTAAATAATTAGAGCCTTCTCATCTAAGTAAACAAAGATCTGGGGCAGCATGGGACAGAATTAGAAATAACCTGCTAGGAGATCTGAACTCAGCCTGCGGAGGACCGCACCAGGCTAGAACCTGACCTGGAGGAGAGGGATGGGGTGGAACAGACATCTCTCCCATCTGCGTTTGACTTTTTAAAATAGAAAAATGACTTCCCTCTAACAGTCAGATCAGCCTGGGATGAAATCCCTATGCAGCCCTTCCCGGAGAGGAATAATAAATGGAGCCTAGGCTGCGACGCTCTGCGGGCATGGCTGGCTGCTTCCAGCCTGTCCCGGGAGCGCCCCCGCAGCCCCGCCCTCCCTCCTGTGCCAGTGCCGCTAAATTTAGCTCTGCCAGCACGTTCATGGTCTATATTTAGTGCCTAAAAGTCAGAGTTTAGCGTACAATTCATCAGGCCATTAGTCATCACTTCATCCAAGCAACACATATAGAATAATCCATCCAAGAGACTCACTCGCTGCCCACCAGGGGCAGAAGCCATTCTCAGAAGGAGGAATTCGCCGACCAGAGGGGTTTTCTCTTCATCCTGCTGTGCCAGGAGCTGGAGAGAGTTCCAGGCCCAGAGCCAGGGGGTAGGGTGCGACTCCAAAGGCAGAGGAGGAGGAGGGAGAGAGGAGGAAGGACTCCCAGCGTGGCCTGCTGTGCTCATTTGGTCCCTGCTGATACTGGGGGCAACTGAGCGTGCATCTGAAGGCCTCTGTTTATACACCCCTTTTGGAAGGGGGATTATCTTGAAACCCTCAAACAAATGAGGAGCCTGCCCACTGCACGCACAATTCCTCTGTTGCTCTCCATCGCAGCTGCTCCCCAAACTTAAATGTGCAAACAGATCACTTGGGAAGGTGTTGAAACGCAGGTTCCCGGACATGATGGGGCCACATTTCTAACTAGCTTGGTGTGGGCCCATTCTGCCTCTGCCATAATCACCCGGGTGGGT
>NW_003852411.1:23598550-23599071 GCF_000181295.1 Otolemur garnettii | reverse complement strand
GGATGGGAAAATGTAACCTTGGCTCTTCTTTGGGGGTCTCCAAAGAGCCTGGAGAGGCACACAGGCCTGAAGCAATGTCCATGGGGTGGGGGCTGTTGTTGATCTCACGGAGGGCAAGATTGAGGCAGGGCAGCAGAGGGGCCATCCTGAGGCAGAGCTGATGCCAGGCTGACCAGCTGGAAGCTGGCCCAGATACTGCCTCAGGGCTGAGTTTATAAGTTCATGGTAAAGTAACCAGGAGACGTATTAGAGGGGAGAAAGGTGGTGGAGACATATTGGAGGGGAGAAAGGTGGTGAGTCTTCATTATACCCCCCATTACTAACATGATTGCAGGCGGGTGGAATGTACTAAGTGGGGAGAGATCCTTACCCCAGTGGGCAAGCAGACGCATGCACATGGATTTCAGCTCAGTTCTCGTTGTCTCCTACCCACAGACCTTCGCTCCAGAGGTACCCCAGTTGGGGGTGGGGCCTCAAAACTTAGCTGGGGCTATCTGTAGAGAGGTCTGGGCTTTCCTGCT
>NW_003852411.1:23597206-23598323 GCF_000181295.1 Otolemur garnettii | reverse complement strand
CTTATCTTGGAATATTCAGAATATTGGAGGGTAGAGTGGTCCTTCACAGTTATCTACTTTGGGAACACAAAAAAGTAGGGATTTTCAGGTGGGTGGGGTGGGGCAAGATGGCTGACTAGAGACAATAGCAGCCAGATCATCTCAGAAAGAAGGAAAAGTTTTAGATGAAAAAAAAAGACATTGCTCAGGCAATAGTCTGATTTCTTTTCTGAATGTATTTATCTTTCATTCTTTATGAGTTTTTGTTTCTAGTCCTTATCTTAAACATCGTTATTGTTATTAAATTTTAAACCTTTTTAATTTCATAAAGGCAAAAAGTGGAAACCTAATAAACACATGTACACGTAAAAAACAAAGCAAAACAAAACACCAAAAAACATTGCTCAGGTACAATTCAGAGGGGAAAGTGCCAGAACCTACTGGAAATTCTACAGCAAGAAATTTCAGAGTAGAATAAGAAGAGGAGGGAGAGTATTTGACCTCATCGAATGTGCATGATGCATTGGTACATTTCAAAACTATTAAGAAAAGAGTATAATTGTGATGGATGGATCAATCAGTTCAATGTAAGCATTTCACATTGTGTATCAAATCAGTACACTGAACCCCATAAATGCATCAATGTACACAGGTATGATTTAATAAAAACAATAAAGAGCAAGATTTTGGCAGAGATCACTCCTGAGAAACTTGGAGTCCTATGGAAGAGTAGGTAGGGGGTTTATTTCTCTTCCCCTCACACTTCTGGTAGTTAGCAGGCTCCCAACCTGCTGGAGAGCCTCTCTACCCTCAAAGCCCAAAGGAAGGACATAATGTCATTCGCAGCAATATAGAGTGAACTGAAGACCTTTATCCTAAGTGACATATATCAGGAATGAAAACCAACAGCATAGGTTCTCTCTAGTAAGTGGGAGCTAATAGACGGCACACACGAGCACAAAGTGATACTCCCCCCCTCCCCCCCGTGAAGGACAAGAGACACCAAGAAGGGGGAGGGTGTAAGGGTGGGTGGGGGGTAAAAACTTTCCTATTCGATACAATGATGATGGGCACACCAAAAGCTTTGACTTAAGCATTATATAAGATATCCATGTAACAAAAACCCTTGTACCCCATA
>NW_003852411.1:23591950-23596818 GCF_000181295.1 Otolemur garnettii | reverse complement strand
TAGGCCCATTTGTGTACATCCTTTATATCATACAGTTTTAGTGAAGAGCTCTGCTAAGTCAGTTTAGCATGAACTTGCAACTCTCTATATCTGATCAAGTTCCTCATTCTCCTGCATCCCCAGGTGATGTCCGATCACCCTGGCCTGTCCTCAGCAAGAGTTCTGTTAGATCAGTTTAGCCAGAATAATCCTTCTGGCCCCTGATGTTTTCTTTTAGTAATTTTCCAACCACTGACCCTCACTGTGCTCATGCCCACTTGCCCGTACTGTATTTGGAGCTGACTCTCATCTCTCCCACCACTGTAAGAAACCGTTGCGATGGTCCTTATACCCATCATGGTCATCTGAATAAAACTTTCCTTAGCATGCTTTAACAAATATAACTGAATATTTTCTCCAACATCTGGGCTGATTGTTAAACCACCTGTAGTTTGAAATTGGATGGTGAGAATATCTCTATATCATGAAAATTGGCAACCCCTATCCAACAGGGTTCCTCCCCTGTTCACATACCCTGAGAGCTGCTCACACATTTGTCAGCATACCACTCCCCAGAAAGCCCCGTGGAGGAGACAGGATTTGAAATGGACGTTGAAATTTGGGAAAAGAAATACTTTGTATTTCTTCTTAAGTCAGTGCCAGAAAACACAGCGTCAAGAGGTACAGTCCTTAACCTCCAGATCTAAGTAACCTGAATTTAAATAGAAATAAATTAAAAGTTATTGTAAGGATGTATAGTTTAAACAAGAATTTTTATTTCCATTTTGCAAAGGGACAGAATTGTCCCAGAAATCTGGTGACATATAGATAGAGTACCTATGTGCTGTTCTATCATCCAGGGAATTCTGTTCACCATATGTTTTTTGAACATCTACAATCTGGTGATTATACGTGTATTATGAGATTTCATGTGCCTTCTGCATTGCCAAATCAAGATTAATTTATATTTCTTACTGTTTGACTCTTGCATATTTTGTGACGTTATAATTACTTTTAAAAAGTGTATACAATTTACATCTATTTTCTCTTCAAGAAGACATTTTAATTAACGCATATGCTGCATTATTCAAACATAGCCAACAATATACCTTAGTATAGGAATAAAGAAAAATCCATTTTATGTTATATCAGAGTAGGACATTCAATGCTTCCAGGGCTATAATGCTTTTGGTGGTTATATGATCCAACCTCTATCTAGCCTTAGCTCCTTTTACCATGACCAATTCTTTGGATCAGAGTTCTCTCTTCTAAGAAGCATTTAAATGCCTACTAATTTTTTGATATGAACTGTTGAATCAAGGGTGATTGGAGAGAAGAGTTGAACAATATTAGGACTAACCACTTCTGCTGCTGACACAAAAATGAAGACAAATCCCTCAAACTATGTATCAAATTCAGAATTTTGCTTTGAAAACTAAAAAGAAGTTATCTAAACAAGGGAGAAGGAAGGGATTCTAGTAAAGGAAATAGCATCTGGTGATACCATTGCACTAGCAGGCATTCACAGTTGGTGTAACTGAAGCATGAATAGGTTTGTGATTAGGTAGAGATGGGATAAAGTAAAGAGGAACATCAGAGTCAAGGAGTAGGGACACCATTCTGAGCCACGTGGGTTAATCTTACTTGTGAGTTTAAATATTGCCCTGAAAGCTCCAGGGAGCTCTCAAAGGATTAGAGTCAGGGCAGTAGCAGCCATATGGCTACAGGTCAGGAGACCATTACACAGGAAGTCATGACCCTGCAGGGACAGCCATGGTCCCGTTAAGAAGTGCTGAGCACCTTCACTGAGCTGACAGGTCTTTGTGGATTATACTCAAGAGATCTTAAGGTGGAAGTGTCTGTAGGTCAGTGATACGAGTACTTGATTGACTGGATAGGAGGACTGAGAAAGAATAAAGAATAAAAAGATCCAAAGGCCTCTGCATCATAAGACTGAAGGGGTAGTATACCATTTGCCAAGTTAGGGAGTTCAAGAGCATCTGGAGCAGATGTGTTCAACACGTATCTGGTGAATAGCATCTTGGGGTGAACTTGCAAAGCCCCCAAATTCTTTAAGTTCTTTTTTAACGTGTTGTATTTCAGTAGCAACATGAACTAAACTGCCTGTGTTCATGATGGTTAATTACGGGCAGATGTTAATTATAGGTATAAAGCTGCAGTCCTCAACCCCTGGGCCACGGACCAGTACTGGTCTGGGGCCTGTTAGGAACCAGGTTGCACAGCAGGAGGTGGGCAGTGGATGAACCAGCCAAGCTCCATCTGCTTCCCATAACTCCCAGATGGTACCATCTAGTTTCACGAAAAAAAAGTTCAGAGATCCCACTGATTCTGCATTATGGTGAGTTGTATAATTATTTCATTATATATTACAATGTAATAATAACAGAAATAAAATGTATGATAAATAGAATGCCCTTAAATCATCCTGAAACAATCATCCCCTCCCCCCAGGATCCACTAAAAAATTGTCTTCCATGAAACTGGTCCCTGGTACCAAAAAGATTTGTATTTAGACAGAGAGGGACAGAGGAGACCACTGGTATACAGCAAATAATACACAACTAAGAATGAATAATTGTAAATCTATACAATAGTAAAAGCCACCTTGTTCAGCTGAGTGATGAACAGGCTGAATGATCAGTGTGTTCCTCTGAGTTCCACTGATGGCATTATAATCTCTTTTAATACCACTTGGGCATTCTTAAGCTTGTTTGTTGTGATGAAAAAAAACTTTAAATAATTATTTTATTGATTAATCTTAAAATAGCAATGTGAACAAATGACATCACAGTTTTTAATAAAAATTAAAATAAAATAAAATAAATTAAATTAAATTCACTAGAGCTCATATTTGAGCATTGGGAGTTTTGTAAACCACCATTTTGGAAACTTTGGTGTTTCTTATTGTAATGAAGAACTGACACCAAAATAGAGTATGTGTGCCATAGCCACAATATGGAAAATTACTTTTTTAAAAAAGAAAATCCATGAGAAGTTGAGTTTTGATTTAATGTAACAGTATTTATTTGCTAAAATTCTGGTATTGATTTTAAAATGCATTAGCTTACTCAATCTGTATGGTCAATATTAATGTAACTTCCATATCTTATGGACTCTACCTTTGGATTCTACCCCCATTAAGTACAAGTTGAACTATGTCTGAATCAAGAACTATGTCTTTCCTCCTTTTCTGGCTCAGAGTGCACATCTCGCCTCTGTGTGAAGGTGTCTTTTTCAACTAAGCATCCAAGTTCTCATCCCCTTCTGCTTCTTCTGGGGCCACTCAGTCTCTCTCTCTACTAACTACCCTAAACCTTAAAGTATGCTCACTCCTATTGTATCTTATGGAAAAATCCCTTTCAGCCCTAAGCCACCTTTGTCTACTCTTCTGTTTCTTCCTTCTGTTCACAACCACATTTCTTGAGGTAGTTCATACTCAATGTCTCCACTTTATCACTTCTAATTGACTCTTCAACCCGTAAGATTTTCGTTCTCACCACTCCCCTGAAACCACTCATATTATCAGCAAATTCAGAGGCCACTTAATCTATTCTAAAGAGCTTTGATTTTACTCTAAGATGGGAAACCATGGGGAGTTATGACAGAGAAGTGACATCATGTGCTTTATGTTTTGTCAAGATTACTCTGAACGGTGCAAATGTGAAAGCAGGGAGACCAACTATAATGTTATTAAACTAGTATTTCTAAGATATAATAGTGGCTTGGACTAAGATGGTTGCTATGAGGAAGATGAGAAGGGGTCAGATTTGGGGTGTTTTGAAGGTAGAGTTAATAGGATATGCAGATGGAGTAGATAAAGGGAAGAGTGAGTCAAGGGTGAGTCCAAGGTTTTGACCTGAATGAATGGGAGAACACCAGTCAATTTATTCTTCCATGTAGGGCCATCCTACAGAAAAAACTCAAGACTATCTCCATGTTTCACTGCAAATGGTAAGGACTTTGGATTTTACCCTGAACAACATGAGGAGTGATGTAATCTTACTTACATTTTAGAAAATCACTCTAGGCTTGGCACCTGTAGCTCAGTGGCTAGGGTGCCAGCCACATACACTAGAGCTGGTAGATTCAAACACAGCCCAGGCCTGCCAAAACAACAATGACAACTACAACCAAAAAATAGCCAGGCATTGTGGTGGGTGCCTGCAGTCCCAGCTATGTGGGATGCTGAGACAAGAGACTTGCTTAAGCCCAAGAGTTTGAGGTAGCTGTGAGCTGTGACGCCACAGCACTCTAAGGAGGGTGACATAGTGAAACTCTGTGTCAAAACAAAAAAAAAAGAAAAAAAAGAAGATCATTCTAGCTGCTAATTAGCGAAAAGACTATAAGTGAACAAAGGTAGACTATTAGTGAGGTGGCTCTATAATCATGCAGGAAAAAGATGATGGTGGCTGGAATCAAAGTGGTAGCAGTAGAAGCTTTGAGATGTGGTCATCTTTGGACTGTGATCTGAGAGAGGAACTGACATAATGTCTTGCTATAGAGGATAAGAAGAGAAAGGAGTCAAGAATTATTCTAAAGTTTTGGTCTAAGCAACTGCAAGAATAAAGTTTTCATTCACAGAAATGGGAAAGACTCTGGGACAAGCTGGTTTGGGAATAAGATGTGAAATTAAGAGATTTATTTTTCATGATAAATTTGAAATGGCTATTAAAAATCCAAGTGAAGATACTGACTAGCAGTTGCATTTATAAGACTGTTGTTCAGAGGAGAGATTAGGTTAGAGATATAAAGTGGGGAATCATCAGCATGGATGTAGTATCTTCCCAGAGGAAGATCACCCAGAGAGAGAGGGTAGATGCTGCTGATCTGAAGACTACGCCCTGATCCTGAGAACATTTACATGGTAG
>NW_003852411.1:23574914-23591349 GCF_000181295.1 Otolemur garnettii | reverse complement strand
ATGAATGGGAAGATGAGTATAGATAACTCTCAATGATTATTGAGAAATAGGATAGTAGCTGGAAGCAGAAATGAGGCTGAGGGATGGGTTTTCAAATGGGCTAACTGACTGTATGTTTGTATATGGACAGGATAACTCACTATGTAGGAAAGAGATGAAATACCAGAGAGAGAAAATCCTGGAGAAGGTACAAGGGGATGGCTCCTACAGGACAAATATAGGGGCTGACTCCAACTAGGGGCAGGGATGTTGCACACATTGCAACAGGAGATTAGACAGTGCCTGTAGGTAGATCCACTGGTGGACAGATAAGCCCACGGAAGTCCTTTCCTGTTTGTTTGCAATTTCCATGTGTAGTAAGAAGCAGGGTTACTACCTGAGAATGAGATAAGGGGCTGTTGGAGTTTTGAGGTGGGAGGGGAAGATATGAAACTCTTGCCTAGGAGTGGACAATGAATAAATCAGAGACCTGTAGTAGGATGTGGAGGGTACCTCAAAAAGGCTCAAGGAGGGTCATGGCTATATACTGATTGACCCTGGTTAGCCTGTCTCCGTGTTCAGGGAGGTTCAGGGAGGAGAGAGAACCCCATCAATGGTCTTCCTTTTCTTGGTTTTTCTTATGGCACACAAAGCGTTTGAAGCGCTTGGCTTTTTGCTCCAGGCTCTAAGGTCAACCCTGGATGCGAGCTGAGTGTTGACGACAGACGGCACTTTCTCTGGAATGTCTCCTCTTCCTGCCAGTCAGAGTTCATCTGCCAGGCTGGCCTTTGACAGCCCTGGTATTTTAAGACCTCAAATGTGTTCTAAGCCAGCCTGGCATCCACCCTGTGCCAGTCAAGCCATTGCCCTTTACATCAAAAGGAATGAAGGGACCCTGAGAATCCTCAGTCAGCAAAGCCTGGTTTGAACTGCAGTGGAATCACCCACAGACACTGTTAGATGTGGTTCACAAGTGGGTAGATTTGGAGCTTTCATTAAAAGGATGGGGGTATCAGGGAAGGAAGCCTCTGGGAAAGGAGTAAAGTTTATATTGGGCAAACAAACTAGGCTTCAGACGTAGTGTATTCCCCCAACTTAAAAAAATAAGAAAAAAGAAAAGAATAATATTATAAAGTAGATGAGATGGGAGACCAAGCTATAACCTATAATCTATAACCTAGATACGTATTGACATCGTCCTCATCTCTGTGAGCTGGGAATAATAATAATAATCACATCATGGATAGTTTTATATCAATACCTGGAAATTACTTGGAACATTATCTGACAGATAGCAAAGCTCAGTACATACTAGAATGTACTATATTAGTGCTGATAAATTACTACTATTTTCTCATTGTGGCTGAGCTGCTTCTGGTTTCTATGTCTTTTTTTTCAGACTGTGAAGAAAATCTCATTTGAGTAAACAACAAAAATTAAGGTTGATTACTGTGGTTCTTGTACAAGGATGGCATCTACATCTGGGAAGCACATCACAAATACAACGTGGAGATAATGTCAGGTCTTGGAAAGATATGGTTTTGAGCCTAAGGCTCCTTGCCAGCCCAGGGGGCACTTAGCCATGCTCGGTAGAACCTTACCTTTTGATGCATGAAACAGAGAAAATAATACACATCTTTGAGATCGTTATTAGGGTTAGATGAATTAATGTATATGATGTACCTTGAATAGTGTTGGGTGCATTGTGTGTGCCCCCAAATGGTAGCTATGGTTATTTAATAATTTTAGTGAATCCTCTAAGTAGGAGAAAACTTTTCTACTCTTCTCTGGATATGGAAATTCACTTCACTTTCTCAGGAACAGCCTGACACCAGCCTTTGAAAGAATCCTGTCCAAAGTATCCTAGTTTCTTCTTCTGGGTTTTATTATACTTTGTTCGTGATTCTGTTGGCTTCATTCTCCTTTCAATTAATTAGGGGCATCAGTTTTTTTTTTTTTTAATAGACCTATGAATCTCCTCTCAGCTAAGCAGAAAGGCTAGGATGTAGTAGGCATCCAACATATTTTTATGGAATTAATTCAGAGTTCTTTTTTATCTTTTATAAAGCAAGGAAAGTGATACTTTGCTTTCTCTTCAGATTGTATACATCTTTCATTCACCTTTGCTAAAGCAGGGAAACTGATCTACATTTAGAAGGAACTATTTTCCCTCCTTGCCAGAATTTCCCCATTCAGAATTTTGGGAACAATATAGAGTAGTGACTAAACTTGTGACTTTTAAAGTCAGGAGATCTTTTTCAGCAATTGGTCTGGCATAGTGGCTGGTATGTCATAAGCAGCTAGTATTAACTAATCTGCTATTATTGTCATGTAGGGATCATCCCATTGTTCTCACTAACACAGAGACAATGCCTAGCTTGCGTATAATCCAGGTAGGGAAGGGGGGTATGTACAAAATGCAGCCCGAACATGGTGTAATAAAAGACCAACATTTCCTAGCCCTCACTTGATCCTGGAGGACAGGTGGCACACCTGGCTCTAATTAAGAAAGGATCACTGTCCGGGCAAGACAGAAAGGAAATGAAGGGTTCCTTGTTAGTTTCAGCTACTTCCTATGCCAGCTGATCAAAGCAATTAGAGCAGGTGAGTGCTCAGTACAGGCAGGCAAAAAATAGATCCCACTTCCTTGCCAGGGATAAGGTAGCACGTTATGAAAATGGACACTTCAAACTCTGAGGACAGGCATTAGTCATCGGATCTCTGGTTACTGAAAGTGTCTTGGACTTGGTGTAGGAAAGTGATGGTGAAAGGGAAAGTCAGCCAGAGGAGGAACTTTGGTCACCTATGCCGCTGCAGGGTTTGCAAAGGGCTCATTTAATCAGCACCCAAGAAGAAAGTGATTGAAGCTGTAATACATGTGTCAGAGCGGTGAAATGGAAAGAAAAGTGGATTTGAATCCTGGATTTATCACTTACCGTGTGGCTTTTTCAAGTTACTTAATCTCTGTGAGTATCAGTTTCTTAAGGATGATGGGGAGCCTTAGAGATGATGTAACTTACCTACCATCCACTCGCTAACTGATGACTTTATCATTAAGGACTGTGCTACTTTGCCCCTGATTCTTTCAAATCAGAGAAGCGCAATCAAACTAACAACTTACCATGAACAAAATAAACTTCAGTTAAAATATTCTGATTGCTCTTGGTTTGGAGCATAGGCTTCCTGAGACTCTTCTTGCCCTGGATCCAAATCTCATGAGGCAGTAAAGCTGTTTTTTTGTTTTTTTGTTTTTTCCTATTTGTCAGGTTAGAAAATTCTTGAGGGGTACTGAGCTAGGGTGTGGGAAGAAATCAATGACCACTTGCTTCTACTGCAGAGAAATTGCTCAAGGGCACATGTCTCCCTGACAGTAGATTAGTGAAGTCATCTGCCTACACCGAGGACAGTGTTATTAATATTGCAGTGACTCCAACACTGTGTGACACGCCAGCATTTGCTAGAGGGGAAGGATAGGGATCTGTGTAAAAGCATACAGAGTGAGGTGGAGAAGGACTGAGACTTAGATGAAATATTTCACATGGGGCAGAGGCACCTTTTCTGTCTTTGAGAGATAAGAAGTGGAGGTCACTGGTGGGCTGTTAAAGGTAGGAGAGGCAGTTAGAAAAGGAACAAGAAGAAGGAGAGGACATGAAATCCATGAAGAAGAGGAGATGGAGTAAAAGAGAAAGGAAAAAGTGGTGGGGGTGGGTAAGAAAGGAGTGCATTATTTAGGACTGAACTTTGAGCTATGGAACTGACCAATGGAAGAAGATTAAATTTGTAAAATATGTCCAGAGGCCAAAGGGGTCCCAGAAAGAACGTGTGTAGGGACTTCTAACTCCTAAGATGTGTCTGTGAATTTGATGACCTCCATGAGCAAAAAGGATGTAAATTTCAACTGTTCTGCACAATTCCACGACCTTCAGAGATTCCCCAAAGCCAATCCATGGCTTCCCTCTTCATAATTCACATACATTACTCTGAGACCGTCTAGGTCTGATAGGCCTAGAGTTTCCTCGTGTAGGTCTGAAAGACAGAGTTTACTAAGATTATTTTCTGGCATCTTCTCAATGCCAGGAGGTTACTTTTCAAATCTAGCAGTGATAATATTTACTTATTTAGTCAATACAGGTGTATTGATGATTTTGATTTCAACAAAGTGTATCCTTTTTTTATTTGTTTGCTGTTTTTTGAAAGTTGACCATTTACTGATGGTTCAAGGGTTCTGGGCCAAACAAAATAACTGTGACTTCAAATATCAGAATTTGCAGAGGGCTACTGGGGTCTCTTTGGGGGACAGTGACTTGCGGAAAATAGAAGCTTCATTGCATAGGTATCAGGAAGGAAAGGAAGCTTCCCAAACTCTTGTTAGGGGGTTGTTCGGTTTAGTGCAGCATGAATAATGTGTTTTCTTGTGCTCACCAGCAGCAGGCATCTGCTGATGTCCACTCTCCTGTTTCCCTTTGGTGTGGCTCTGATGCTGACCCGTTCTGCCATTCCTTCTGCTGCCTCCTTCTTTCTCCTTCATAGATTCTGCCTGGTCAGGCTTTTGCACCGCTGCTTCCTCTATTCCTGTTTTTTGTTTTCTTCCTTCCATTTTTATGGGTTGACCTCCTTGAATGTACCTGAAACTGCCCATCGTGGGTGCCAGCCATCCCTGGTGGGTCCTTCTCCACCGTCACTTCTGATGGAAGCTTTTGTGGTCTTTCCACAGTGGTGGCTCATGAGGCCCACCCTCCGCCACGTGTCACGGTCACACAGCTGACATCCTGCGGAGTATGAGAGTCTCTTCTCCAGTGCAGCATTGCTTGGATCTTACAGGTTTGCAGAGCCTACTCTCATCTCCATTGTATCGTATGACCCTTGCCATAATCTCATGGCTTTTATTATCGTCACGCCCATTTCACACACAAGGAAATAGAGAGGAAAAAACTCCGGTCACTCAGTGAGCAAACAGTGCAGCACACTTCTGACCCCAGAGTCTTTTGGACAGCAGTCTGGAGAAGAGAAGCTGGGGCAAGGCAGGAGAAATGTAGAACTGATGTAGAAATGAGATGATTGTTTCAGAGAGTGAAAGCATCAGTGTGCCCGTGTGTGTGTGTGCCCGTGTGTGTGCCCGTGTGTGTGTGTCATGATTAAGGTTGGGGCTGCCCTGGGGTTGCCCAGCCTAGGGAAAGAGAAAGGCAGTCAGGGAGCAGGTGCAGCAGGTGGTCATCCAGGTCCAGGACAGAGGTGCCAGGGCGCGTACTCTTTCACCCCTGTGAACTTGATCCTAGAGGTGAGTGACGTCAGAGCAAAAGGGCAATGGACTTGGCAATGTGTCTGACCTGCAAGGCTTTGCCCTTTAGGAATGTGCTGTCATTTCTGCCCTGGCCTTGACTTCCCCAAGACCAGCTGGGCTGCTTGCATGCTGCCTGTTTCTTTTCCTGAATTCTTCTTTCTTTTCATTTGTAGACTCATCAGCAAAATGCCTCTGGCTGACTCGGGCACTGATAGTGAAACATTTTGTGTAGACTTCTCTTCCTGTTGAAAAAGGGACATGGGACTTCTGTATGGTGCTTACTTTCATGGGCTGATGCTTTAGTGATTCGCAAAGTTTAATAGGTGTCACTTATATATTCCAAATCTCACCATCAGATATTCTGAATTGGAAGTTTGAGATGGGACTCAGAAGATAGGCATGCCCATCAAGCGTCTCAGGGTACGTTTATGCAAATGACATTTGGATTATGAAAAAGCAACATTGTAATCTAGATAAGTCTTGCTTTAAGAATAATGTGACCTATTTCAATAGATTGCATATCAATCTCCTGCCATAATTCATAGCACAGAATAGGCACAGCATAGGTTAAATTTAGCTGCCCACAATTCTCAGCACCTCTTTGTCAGTCTGAGCTGGAGGCCTACAAAACTGAGCTTGGTTTTAAGTCTCTGGGGCTGAGGAAGAGGTCTGGTACACAGCATAGGACCTTTTCCCATGTTGACCATGGCCATGTGGTAAAGAAGTGAGGTTTGTTTTCAGAACATCAAATTCTACCTGTAGGGTTATATTTTTAGATGAACTTTTCATATCTTTTCTCTAGAAGCAACTTAAGTCTTATTTGTGTTTTGTTTCCCACAATGCCTTACTTTGAGTAGGCTCTCAACTTATGGATGATCTCCCCATCCCAGCCCCATTTTCTAGTATTCTTAGTGAAGAGTCTACTCTACCAAGCATTCTGGCTGATGAGTTCTCATTCTCTATGGCTCATATCTGGTGTCAGCATCTTATGTACTAGTTGTGAGCACATTCTGGCAAGAGCATTAGCTAAGTTCTAGGTGTGCTCTGAGCAGGACTGGCAGAAAAGCACATTTATTTGGGTGACTCTGACTCGTGGTGAAATGACAGATGGTTGTGTGTAGAGAATGTGACCTTTAGTAGTCATACCAATCTGTTGTCCATAGCCAGAACTCGTCTAAATGCCATAGAAAACCTAAGTCTTTGACATACAAATCAGGAGTCATTCACTGCCTCCTGAATTATATCCAGGAAAGAGAGACTGGATACTTCAGATACCGTCATCACAGATTTTGCAAAGGAAATCAAGAAATGTCAGCCACGTTTCTAGGGTAACCTCAAAGGTTTGTCATTTCACAGAGCCAGGAGCAGGGATTCAGGTGGGCAGACCATACAGACCTTTTCTTCCAGAAGAAAACAGTCTAAATTATCAAACCATTGGTCCAAAATAGAACTTTCTCTAGGATAGAGTGTTTCATCATTTGGCATCACATAAAACGTTAATATGAACCTCTGAGTAGCAATTACTTCTTCTTTTTTTTTTTTTTTTTACTAAAGCAAACAAAAAAGTTAGCATAGAACTCCTTCACATTGGAAAGGATTTGCTGAACATCTGCAGAGAAATTCTGTTGAAATTCATGTCTTTTAATTCCCAATTAAGTGCCTTTACAAAGAAGCAGGATGCTTATTGCTTGAAATGTCAGCAGCACCTGTACCTTGATTTTCTCCATTAAAACATTTAGACTCTGACCCGCTGCAGGAGAAACCATCTGGCTCACTAAGGTTTTTGCTGGTTTCCAGGTTATCTCATGCACCAATGCGCGAGTGTGGGATTCTTAAGACGTCCGTATATTTTATCATTACAAATAGAAATAAATGGTTTGAAAAGGAATAAAACTGTTCATATTGCCATAAGCAGCTTGCCCTGATGGCTAACTTATTCATGCTTCATGAAATTGTCTTTCATTTAAGTATCATTTTGTCTAATTTAGGGGAAGCCTTATGGATGACTAGTGCTCACTGAGGGTCTTACCTGCAATAATTTACATGTCATCTGACTGGTCAAGTTTTGGTTACTGGACAGACACATCCAAGTCTTCAATCTTATCTCTCTCTCTCTTTTTTTTTTTTTCAAATTTGGTGCCTCTTCTTTCATTTCATCGTTTACAACCTCCCTAAAGCAAATGATATAGCTCACCTTTCCCCAAGAAGCCTTTCTGATCTCCATCATGCCTAGAGATTCTGTTCTAAAATCTAGATCTTATGAATAAGGTTTAAACATCTATTCCCTTACATTTGTACAAATGTCCTTTCTAACGGTTGACTGTTCTTATGAGATATGCATGAGCTATCCCTGTGAAGATTATAGAACAGGCAGAGGGATGCTCTGTGTTCAGGGAGAGTCTGGGCTGGCAATACAGATTCTGAAGTGTGGAATTGGAGGCCTAAGTCCATGAGGTACTATTACCACTCAGTTTTGGACGTGTTCTCCTTACTTGGATTCTGTGAAGCTATTCTATCTTAGGGTCTCCCTGGCACCTTCTTCCCAGTTTCCCTGGCAGACTCCTCCTACTGCATCAGCCCCCTTAATATTAGTATCTCATGAGGTCTGTTCTTTGGTATTTATCTCACTCTGCTCATTCTCACTTGGGATCTCACCCATGTTCATATTTTTATTACCATCTTTTAATGAAATATCACATGATACTCTAATCATTTGTTTATCTATCTCTCTTCCCCACTTAACTGTGAGCTCCTTAAGGACAGGGACTGTATCTCTATATCACCAACATCAGCATAGCACCTAGCTAAGGCAGGTGTTTAATGCATATTCAATACGTGAATAAAGGCATGGATTCATTCATTCCTCTGTCCCACAAAACAATTAACACCCAACTGTGTCTGTGGTTGCAGGTATTGGGAGAAAGGGTTATAATGAATGAGAACAAGTGGGTATCTTCCCATGAACTGTCATTATAAATGATGATCAGTTACTCAGATCAGTTCACAAAGTCTCTTTTATGCAAAACAGGGCACTAATTATATTATTTCAACTGCCTCACATGCTGTGAGTAGCATGGTTTCCATGAGAAAATGTGCTTTAAGAGTTCTAAACAGCCCTCTTAGACCCTTTTGCTGCAGGAGTTTTTTCTTAATTAGTAGTCTGTCTATTGCTGGTCCTGTTCTTGCTGTTTTATTTTGATTTCACTGATTGCTATTTTTTGATTTGGGACCTTTATTCCTAGACTGCATAAAGGAATAGCTCATGACAGACACTATGACAGAAAGCACAAGACCTAATGCTCGGTGGTAGCAAGGAAACCCGAGCAGACCCACCACGGAGGGGACAAGCGTGGGAGGGAGGGAGCAGTGCAGTAAGTATGTGCTGAAAATAGATCCTTCTGGCCTCTAAACCCATCCATAGAAAAATAGCAGGGGTGGTTGAAGTGAGTGTGGGCAAAGATGAAAACGATAATGATAAATGTGGGGGAAGACATGCACTTTTTTGATTGGGTAGAATCAGCTGTTCTATGGTTTTGAGGACTTCCTGCACAAACCAAGCTTCAGAAACAACTGTAGTTAAATTAACTGTACTTTTTAGTTAGCTGGATTCTGAAAATTGGGCCAAGGCAGACACTGTCCTCTCTTGGGGGAAATCCCACCTGTTTTTGTTGGGAGCAGTGAAAACCTCTCAGATCACCTCTCTCTCTGGGTGTTAGGTATCTTCTCGAGAAAGTGGCTTTTCCCCTAAGTGTTCTAACTTCTCACACTGGCAGATCTCCAGACTCTTCTTCAAAGTCTCGTGTAGTGTGTGTATGCACGTGCGCGGCAGATGGGTGGGTGGAATTTTTTTCTCTCTCTCTCTGCAGCCAGGCTCAGGAATAGTGTACTTGTAAATGTGAAATGTGTTACCTCTTATGCCAATTGTCTGTTTGCAATAATCTAAAGCAGCTCTGTCTGGGTTAGCTCCTCACGATGCCACAGAAAAGGTACAACTGTTTGATTTTCCCTTTTGTAATACTAGAGATGACTTGTACACCAGGGTTGTAAGTCAGGCTGTTTGACAGAGATGCTTTGTTCTCTCCCCAGCTTTCAGGAGGAAGTTCAGACACGTGGCCCTATCAGGTGCAGAAGGCTCCGTCCCATGTTTGGCGGATACCCAGGTGCCTTATCTGCCTCAGGGAAAGGAAGGTGATTGAGAGATTGGGGCTTGAAAAATAAGTCTCTGGAGAATTAATTGGAGGAAGAGGATAGATAGACTGGGTGGAGATGCATTAAGGCAAGACTGATAATCACATCTTTGAAAGACTGTCCCACAGAAGGGCAAGAATAGAGTTCTTTTGTTTTGTTTCTTGCAAAGGGCAGATGTTGGTAGAGTGTGTGAAACCATCCCATAAGGGATTTGCCAATGATCTAGTGGGCTTCCGAAGTAGCAAACTTTTGTCACCAGAGATGTTTAAACAGAGGTAGGACAAGCACCCGCAGCATGGGGGTGGCAGGATTCCTGTACTGGCAGGAGAAAGGCCCCCAGGATTCTAAGCCTTCTTCTCTTTTTGTCTTGTTTTCCTTACACTTTCCTTCTGGTACACTGGGAGTAATTGATTTCTCCTAGCTTGTCGGAACTAGGGAGGGATCAGGAAAAGCCTTGCTACATGTTTTGAGCTCTGATGGTTAAGATTACTCTGCTAGATCAGAGAGCGACAACTTGGGGATGCTCTCCTGGGCCGTATTGTTTGCGATTTTGAAAAGTTTTATTCTTACAAGGGTACAAGTGAATCTTTCTAAAAGCAGAGTATGAATGTTTTAACTCAATAACTAAGAAAATGACATGAAGGTTGTGTTAACCAGTTTGATGAGAGTATTTCAAAATGTATATGAAAACAGCACACTGTACCCCATGATTGCATTAATGTACACAGTTATGCTATAAGAAATTTAAAAAAAAGAAGAAAGAAAGGTTTTATTTCTGTATCATTGTGGGCTCTCTTGGTACCTTTCCTCCAAGGACACTGCTTTTCAGTTATCCCCCGAGGTGGCCTGTGTAGACACATTTTTTAGTTGCCATGCCCTCTCTCTTTTCTCCTTTCCTGTTCCCAGCACACCGCTGGTCAGAGAAAGCAAGCAGGAGAGGGTGGGGAGCAAGTGTTTGTGGGGGGAGTTGAAGAAGCAGGGCCAGTATGGAGATAAACGTGCCCTCCCTGACAGGGAAACCCATTTTTCAAGTCTGTTTGCATTTTAACTTGTGATCCACAGTGGAGGAGACTGAGACTCTCCTTCCTGGCACTCCATAGACCCCCATGTGTTGGTGTGGTGTGAGCTGGACCCTGCCTCGCAGCCCTCAATGTTCTGGGAGACTGAGCGCTGGTTGAGACCGCCACAGCTACTTGTATGCCAGGAACCAGGACCCATCCCTCCTCCAACCTGGCCTGCTCTCTTCTTCTGGGGTTCAGGGTAGCCCCCCTCGCTTGCCCTGAGCTTGCCCTGCTGAGGCCACAGGCTTCTGTCAAAGAGTAGACGAATTTAATGAGTCATCATGGCGACCCCACCCTGCTGCTTTGGGTTCCAAGCCTATCCCAGCCAGACGTGGGAAGATGTTAGTCCCTGATATAGCTCTCAAGAAAGACAGGGTCCAGCTGTCCTCTCCAGAGCTAATCACTGCCCACACAAGGGCCTTCCCTTATCATTTCTCTGCTCCCCTCTCTCTCACACACACCTATAGGCCTTAGCAAATGCATTCACACTCAGCTGCCCCTGGTCTTGCTTTCCTCCTTGGCCAGTCTTCTCCTATTTCTCATAGCATCAGTGAGGAAAGCCACCAACCTCCCATATTTTAAAGAACTATGGCTGATGTACCTCAGTGAACTATTGGCCTGATATTATTCTTTGACATCTGGATGACAGGTCCTGTGGTAACGGAGTGAGGTGTGGAAGATATTGGCAAGTGTAAAACATTTGCTGGTGAAGCTAGGAGCCTATGTTCTGGAAAGGGGACTTGCTGGTGAAGAGGGATCATTGTAACAAGGGAAGAGTTAGCTGAGCAGTTTCCCTGGAAACCAGGAAGTGGTACAAAGTTATACCAAGGGCAGCCAAGTCCAATACTAATTCCCTAATTCCTACCTCTAGAAAAGTTTCTATTATGTTTTTCTTTTATTTGCTCTCTTCATTTTTTCCCTAGCTTTCAGTCTGCCCTGAAACAACTCCAAAGAAGCTTCTAAAAGATTTAATTATCTAAATAATGATAATAACAATAACATTTAGTGATGGCTTATTGTATGTGCATGACAGGTAATGTATCGTATACATCTGTTATCTCACTGCAGTCTCATAATGGACATGTGTGGTAGATAAGATTATCACCCTGCAATTGCTGATGAAAATTAAGGGAGATTTGGGAAGTTAAGTAACATTTCCAAGGTCACACTCCTGGTTAGTTGCAGAGTAGAATTAGACATTTTGATCTTTTAAATTTCAGATCTAGGCCTCACTTGAGCTATTGGATAATAAACAAAATAAAACAAAGTAAATAATCTTCAGGCTGATGCTCCTTCTGCTACTTTTTGGCTGTTCTCAATCTCTCTAGGCCCAAAGAGATGGTGGTGGTATTAAAAATTCCTCTAATTCAAGAAGATATTATGGAAGGCTGATCAAACCCAGAATTCTTCAGTGACAAAGGAGAGATTTTTATACATAACAGAGATTGTCGTGACAGAAAAAAAAACCCCGCTTAGACTAATGAGTTCATTTACTTGACAAATATGATTTCAGGAGCTAGAATAAAATGGAGGGGAATAAAGAGACAATAGATAATTCCTCTGCCCCCATGAAGATTATAATCTAGTGAGAGGAGAAAGCTGATAAACAATAAAAAATTATTAAGTAATGTGAAGCAAATTTAAATCAGTCAATGGGATGGGAGATGATGACATGAAAGTCAATTATTTAAACAGATTGATAAGTTGATTTAAATGGAAGTACAGAGGATCTATAATAGTTAAAAATATTTGGGGAAAAAATAAAGTTTAAGGACTTAACATTATCAGATTTCGAGATTTACTATGAGCTGCAGTAATCAAGACAGTGTAGTATTAGTATACTTCTATATAAAGACATAGATCAATAGAATAAAGTCCAGGACAGACCCACATATATATGGCTAATTGATTTTGGGGGAGGGTATCTCCTTTAGTTCATTCATAACATACTCAACCATTATGTCCCAAGTTGGACAACATACTTTCACTTTTTATGCTGTGATTAGTTTGATGACATCAACAGTGTCATTACACTTTCCTTTTTTATATAATGCTTGAAAGAATTTTCACTTTTACAATAGCTTTTGTGAGGGAAAGGGAAAAAGTAAATATGAGTATGGTAGGGTATTTAAAAATGATGACATTCTTTTTTCTTTTTTTTCTTTTTTAGAGATGGAGGTCTTGCTCCTTCACCCAGACTGGAGTACAGTTCATGGTAGCCATGGTAAAATGTTTACTTCAATATTAAGAAAAACTAACATTAGAATGCATTTATTTTAAACATGTGACATAAAGTAAATTAAATTCAGAACAATAATACGCTACAGAGAAAAGTTGACAATTGATGGTCAGCCTATTGATTTTTGGTAAAGATGCCAACGCAATTGCATGGAGAGAAGGATAATCTTTATAACAAATGGTGTGAAAATAATTAATAACCATTTAAAATGACCTCAAATCTTACTTTATGCCATATATAAAAGTTAAGTTGATATGGATGACCATAGAACTAAATGTAAGAGCTAAAACAATAAAACTTTTAGAAGAAAAGCTGGAAGAAAATCTCAGTGACCTTCCAGGGTTGTCCAACTTGTGGTCGTGGAGATGCATGCAGATTATGTGAGGACGTTTTTGCTTATCTGTGATGTCAGATATCATGACAATTATACACAGGCTTATTTATTTATTTATTTATTTTGGTTCATCAGCTTTTGATAGTGTTTGTGTATTTAACGTGTGACCCTGGGCAATTCCTCCATTGTTCAGCAGGAAAGAAAAATGGTTGAACACTCTTGGTAGAACAAGGAAGCTGGAGCCTGGTCATTAAGGGGAGAGTGGAGCTGGATATGATGGAGATGTGGCCAGGGTTGGTCATACGCAGGTTTAACTTGTTTGTCAAGAGTATTTCAAAAAATCATTGAAATACTTCCAGAAGGAGGTACTTCGTATTTGTTACCTCTTGATTTTTGTTTCAAAAAGATCATTCTGGCTGTCGTTTGGAAAACAGTTTCCAGTGAGGTCAAAATGTAAAGAGGGAGTCAGGTTAGGAGGCTTGTTATTGTTAAGAGGCTGGGATGAGTGATATTGGTGTCTTGTAGCAGTGCGGCTTGGATAGAAGGAAATGAACAGATGTGGGATATTTGCCTATAACTTTACGATTTGCAAAGGACTTTCAGGTACATTATCTCTTTGGGTTTTATAATAAGCCTTGTGAAGTAATAAAGATATAACTCCTATTTTACAAATAAGGGAATTAGCCTCTGGGAAAGCAGATGTGTTTCTAATGCACACAGCTAGTAAATGGAGGGGCTGCCTGGGGAACCTTAGTCTTCTAAATACAGTAGGCCTGCTGCTTATTTCCCTACCAAATCAGCTGCCCTGAAGCCAGGAGGAATCTCACACATGACATCATCTCCATTGCTAAATACAGTTGCATTTTTTGGCTCTTTTCTGCTAGAGCTCTGTGTCGGGTTAATTTACCTCATACTGACAACTTTGACTCTTAAACCGTATAACAGCTATTTCAGACATCTGTGTCTGCTCAGAGATGTGCTGTTCCTATTTTCGGAAGCCAGATGACGCAGAGAATAGGTAATGTGATAGGGAACCTTTTGCCCCTCATAAATCACTGACTCAAATCATAACCAGATTATCAGACATCCAGATATGTACTGTCTAATGCCATCTGTAAAGATGACAGCATTCAGTTATATTCCTCTTTGATGTTTTAATAGTATTGACATAAAATAATACAGATTATTTACCCCAAATAGACGCTGTATTATATTTTACAGACATTATGTCTACTACTTTTTGCAATAATGCTGAAAGGCTCAAGGAAGTTAATTTTCCCAAACACCCGGAAAATGCCTTGTTTGAGTATTTGGATTCAACTCGGTTAGACCAACAGCCAAACTCTTTCCACCATGATACTGTTCACTGGAGGAAAGAATAAAAGCAAATGTACACTTTCCTTTTTGATGCTGTTTCCACCGTAGCCAGCACTGGCAGTGGGAAGCAGGAGCAATCCCCTATGATCAGGTACCGAGTAAGGAATTTACCATCTGGAAGCCCCACAAAATGTAGTTCTTAGACTTTCTTCTAAATTATACCTACAGCAAGACTCTCTGATCTCCTGCAGGCATGACACATATTCCTTATTTCATTTTATATGGTCCCTGCATGGTGAACAACTCCGCTATTCAGTGTAAGTGAATCAAAACGAAATGTGAAAGACTGGTCCTTGTTTGACATCTCTTGTTTGTGATCTCGATCTCTTGTTTGAGAATTTTGCAAATGTCCTGGGAAATTGCAGACCCAGCGATCTGTTGACATCAGATCTGTGGTTTGTAACATTGTCAGCTGAACGACTTTTTAAAGAAGAGAGGAGGTAATCAAAACAAACTCTGTGGAAGTTTAGTTAACAAAAATAATCCAGGACAACATTTAATCTATGTTCCACAAGGAAGATCTAAGCCCTGATATTTTTATTGGAAAACTGTTTTGGAATGTAGATAGCATAATTTAATTATAAATTATTGCTAAACATAAATCTCCTTTGGGAATTTTGCTAGCTTTCATCATTA
Organism: Otolemur garnettii; assembly: GCF_000181295.1. NCBI lineage: Eukaryota > Metazoa > Chordata > Mammalia > Primates > Galagidae > Otolemur > Otolemur garnettii. The sequence continues at coordinate 23,576,254 of NW_003852411.1, read as the reverse complement.
GATGATGACAGTCATTTGAGTTTCGCTGCAATGACTAACCTTAAACCTTTCAACCTAGCTGGAAGTAGGATGCCAGCCTTTGGTAGTGAGAGCTAGATGGCACTCTAGTGTAATTCTGTGGCTTGTCCAATTAGGAATAGTCTGACTGTGATGATAGAGGTTTCTGGAATAAGAAATTTGGCTCTGTGTTCCTCGTGTCTTCTGTAAATATAATCTTTCCCTCTCTCTTTCTTAATCTCTCACTTTTGCTCTTGCTTTCTTTCTGATAAGCCTGCGTGTACATGAGATTTTTCCGTGGATCAACAATTGGGAGTCACTAGCCCTGGGCTATCTGAAGGCTTTCAGACAAAAGATGACATACACACGTTTTACCCTATGTCCCCAATTCAGCACTTGTTTTTCCCTCAAGCGACAGAGGTGCTAAGGTTTTTATAGGTCATACATGAGCTAAGGCCAGAGCCTACTATGTGAACATTTCGTAATCTGGCATGAAGCACAATGGTATTGTGAAAGTTGGTCATACAAATTGGGACATTCTTGTCATGCCCTAGTCAAACAGAGTTAAGAAGTGGGGCGGGGAGGGGCAGAGAAGAGGCACTCAGGACACATACGTGTCCTTTGAGAATATATTAACAATTCTTTGCAATCCTGGTTGCTGAAATTGCCTCCTGTAACCTGAAACCAGTTTTATCTAATGGCTTCTGGAACAACCTGCCATGTTTTATCCATGGCCGTCACTCAGAATCAAAACCTGCCAGCTACCCCAGACCTTACTAGAGCCACTGAACTTTCTCAAAGAAAAATCCATAGTATTTGCTTTTTACAAAATAAAACATCTAGGCTTCTCTTTGTTCTTTGGACATACTGAAGAGTAGGACCATCTGCATGCTTGCTTTGAATTGCTTTTCTTTCCTCTGAAACAAAATGTTTTGATTTCAGAAGTTTTTCTCTGTATTTCATTTGACCTTGACAGTACCTTAGAATTAGAAGGAGACATTGGCAGTTTTTTAATTTAACTCCACACTTGGGGATGTGTTACTGAACCAAACTGGGTCATTTTATCTGCATGTAATGCAAAACCAAACACTGGTGCGCTGGGTTTTTGTAGAGAGAAAGATTTACGGCAAGGCAGCTGAGGGAGGAAGAGATAGGAATCAGACTCAAATCTGTCTCACTGACCTGGAAGGTGGGGCAGGTTTTCTAAGTAGAAGGTAATGAGGTGTGATCTGATTGGATCCCTCAATGAGGTAAGGCCAGGAGGCATGATCTGACTGGATCATGCCTTGGGATGCTGACAGGGCTCAATCTGATTGGATTATGGATCATGCCTTTAGGTGTCT
>NW_003852411.1:23572890-23574436 GCF_000181295.1 Otolemur garnettii | reverse complement strand
CCTTCTTTACTCCATAGCTTTCCAGCTGTCAGAAATGTCACAAATACCTCACCTGGTCAAAAGAGCAGACTATCCCGAGTACAGGAAAGAGAAAGACCATGGCGGAAGAGATGACTGTTCATGCTGGGGGCCTCCAGGAAATTTTCCCTTCCCCCAATTTTTCCTCCTCCAACTATCTCAGGGTCATAGACAGCATTCTAATTGATGAGATTTATTTCTGAGTTGAGCCTAGTTTTACTCTGCAGGAGCTTATGAAAAGTCACATGTCTTTGGTCACATAGTATGTCCAGGATTCCTGCAAACAATTTAGAAGAAAATGAATATATAAAAAGATGTAAGCTATTATATTGCTGAGAAAAGTACCCTAAAAAATTAATGAGAGTCTAGGTAATTTGGGATAAGAGAAATAATGGCTAGAAGGTGTAGGTGAGGCCTGGATTTATGAGTAGACATCTAAATGAGTTATCTTGGGGGTCCTGGGAAATTGGCAATTAGCTCAAAGGAAAAACATCTGGAGGGGGATTAGTATTTGTGAAGGAAGTGACAAAAATTATTTTACTTGGGTTCATGTTCTCTTGAGATTTTGTCCTGACACCTGAGAGTCTATCCTCATCATAAATGACAATTTAATTTTTTAATACTTAGGAAGTCCATTCTATGTAGCATTACTGTAGACTGTCTACTTACATTCTCTCTTTTCTTCAACTCTTACTTCTTCACAGACTTAGTTTTATTAGCATGTACAGCTGCATCTGTAAAGATAGGTGTCTAAGGGAGGATGGTGCCAGGGGCAGCTGGGTTTAATACTGGTGTTCTCAGGCAATCAAGGTGACCCTGCTCTCCTAGAAGTGTTAGGTTAAGACACAAATACAGTTCTGGCCACTGAACCATGAGCAAGTCTACTAGAGGCTGCTGGAGAAAACTAGCTTGCTTTAACAAAGATGCAGATTGGAGATGGTGTCTTCTTCCTCTAAATGTTTTCATGTCTGGATGATGTTAAAAGGGAACTACTGTGGGATCTTGCAACCAGGAGAAGACCTAACCAGAGAACAAAAATGACCCACCAAAATGGCAGAATGGAGAGAAAGAACCTGGGTCCTCAGTGCTGTTTTCAAGTTATATTAAATCAGCTCTAGAGTAAATTAGCTCTACAGTCAGCTCTAGAGTACTTGTTTTGTGGCATAATGAACTTTCTCCTTTTCACAGCTTTGTTAAGTATAATTGACAAATAAAAGTTGTACCTACTTAAGGCATACAACTTGATGTTTTGATACAAGATACACACACAAGGATTACTGCAATCAAGCTAATTAATATCTCCATCACCTACATCGTTAATCTTTCCTTCCTTTTTCCTTCTTTCTTTTTTGATAAGAACACTTAAGAGCTACTGTCTTAGCAAATTTCAAGTATACAATATACTATTAACTATCTTAAATTCATTGAGGTAAATTTATATATCTTACAGTGCATCCTTTTTCCGGCTGAGTTCTATAAGTTTTAACACATACCTTAGAGTTGTTTATTTGTTGTGCACTGTTAAAGA
>NW_003852411.1:23569970-23572322 GCF_000181295.1 Otolemur garnettii | reverse complement strand
TTTAAAAGGAAAAGTTGTCATTACAACTGTCTTTATTCTGACCTTTCTAATCAACATTTAAAATAAATCAAATGCTCCATCTCTGACTTTTGACAAAGACAAATCACACATTGTAACTCATTGACATTTGACCAAAAAATGATGTAATGATATTTCATTGACCTTTATCTAGGCATAATTTGTCATATCAGCTGAAGCTAGACTTGTCAAACACTGACATATAGGTCTCCATAATTTAGCTTAGTTTTAGAACTCCTTTTTTCTCTCATGCTGTTCGTAATTTCCTACATTATGCCCCATAGCTCTAGGCAGTTTTAACACCTCTACGCAGGTTATTGGGGGCCTACTACATACTAGACCATACATAATATGATTTAGTTCTCTTAACAGCCTTATGAAATTTTAATACCCCGAACACCTATTTCAAATGCTAATAATGTAAATGCTGTACCTCTTTCTAAATAGTGTGAGCACTCTCGTGGGGCTGCATTTTACATAGACATTTGGAAGGAAACAAGGAGAGGTGAACTAGGGAGTTGATTTAAACCCCTTTGTTCTTAGAGAGCCCTTATAAGTTGTTTGAGTTGTCTTCCTTTTACTGCTTTCGTGTGTTACTATGTTTTTTTGGCAAATGAAGAACAGGACATCACTGGAGGCTGCCCCACATGAGCACTGAACACAGGGGGAGGGTAGGTGAACTGGAAATGGAGGAATTGGCCCTTAGCACTGCGCTCCACCAATTGTTGAGGGATTTTTTTCTCTTGATTCTTCTCTGGATGTACATATCAGGAAGCTAGGTAGGGAAAACTGATGTCATGTTCAAAAGCATTTGAGGAGCATTCTGTAGTGAACCCTAATGTAAAGGCTCCAAGCAGCCCTCTACCTAATTCTTTTTTAAGTTGTTTTTTTTCTTTTTTTTTTTTCTTTTAAAAAAATAAAAATGTACTGAAAATAATTTTTTCACATGGCCTTTTCCAAACTTTACCGAAGAAACATCCGTAGTTATATTTATATGCGTTCAACATTTATTTATTTATGCAACAGATATTTTAAGCACTTACTTGGTACCAGGTATTGCTCTAGACAGTGGAAAAATCTTTGCTCTCACAGTGCTTGTTATATGGGGATACACCCTAGAACAGTCTTTGGGAAACACTGGTCAAGAGAGTTCTTAGGTCCACTTGCTATGAGGAGGAAAATCTCAGGCCTAAATGGTTTCTTTGTAGATGTGTAAATATGTGGGATGATTACCAGTCATCAGAGCAGTGGGTTATCATCCCAATTAGGCTCCTACAAATATTTTCCAGGAGAAGAGTTATAAGAACCACAGGATTGGAGGGCGTAAGGGTTTTTTCTCCTAATTCTGTAAGCTCATCTGCCCCACGCACATGCAAATATTTGCTGACCCTGAATTCTGTCTGTGGCCAGCTGGCCACACAGACACCTCCCTGGGACCTTCCCTGGTTTCTTTCTGACCTATACTGCTCTCATTCTCATGTCTGGGTAGCTCCCAATTTTTGTTTGTATACCCTCAACCTCAACCCCATCTTTTGCCCAGCTAGCCTTTCTATTTGTGTCAACTTGTCTCAGTGTTTTCCTACAGAATAAGGGGAAATATGGCTTTGGTAGTTAGGCCATTGGACCTTCAAGGGACAAGTTTCTGGAGAGTGGCAGAATCTGGAGTGCAACTGAGAGGACTGGGTAGTGGGTAGAGCTGGAAATGAAGAAAGTGAGTAATAAACCTGAGAAGTTGGGCTGAAATGGAAGAGAGATATGGAAAGGTCACTTAACTAACTTAGCAGGGAAGTTTGAAAGTTTTCTGATGGAGGAAACACTTAGGGAATATCTGTAGGAGGAGGCGAAGGATCCCGAGAAAGGGCATTCAATTCCTAAGTGAATGAGTCAGGTTGACAGGAGAAAGGAGCTTTGTAGAAAAGGGAACTGTTTTATTTTTGATTCAGATAGGAATGGGAAAAGGGTGGACCTAGGAACAGGGAAACCCAGAAATGGCATAAGCGCTGGTTACCCGCTTCATTCAAGGTCATATGTCTTGTCTGTTCTTTCTTTATGGTATGTGCGACCAGACACTGAGTCAGCTTCTCCTGTAGTTCTGAAGTGAGGCTAAAGCTCAAATATGAGGACAAAAGGCTGTAAGAGCCCAGCAGTCTAAGTTCAAAGATCTTCCAGATCCCTTCCTAAATGAGTATATCAGAAAGGCCCCATTCCAGGTTCTGGCTCTCCTACTAACCCTTTTCCTTCCTTTGCCAATAAAAGAGGCTCAGAAGATTAAAAGCAGAGAAAGCTGAAGTTGGGACGCAGAATGCATAGGGAGGAGGTCTGTCCTTTCTGCAA
>NW_003852411.1:23549874-23569653 GCF_000181295.1 Otolemur garnettii | reverse complement strand
CATTGGTGAATTGGCAGTCTCTACACCTGTGGTGTTGAGAGGCACGAGCTCAGCCTTATATTAGGCTGGAGGAGCAGGCAGTCAAGGGGTGTGCGCATTCTATCACGGACATGCTTACTCTGACTCTGTCTCCTCTCCTGCCTGCAGAACGCCAGCATGGCGTGTCTCTGCTGAAGCTTACCGAGCTCCGCTAAAGACTAAGATCTATCTGTTCTAAGAAGACTGCTTTACTCTCTCTAAGACTCTCTCTTTCTTTCTCCAGCTAAAGTAGATAGCCCTCAAGCACCTAAGAGAAGCTGTTCCTGAGCAAGGTAGCTTAGCGGTCCGTGTCCAGAACCGACCTAAGCTGGGCCCGAAACCTGGCCAGTCCTGGGCCCCGGCAAGTGGTATCAGAAGCGGGATAGTGAACGCCACTGACAAATGGTGCTGTGAGCAGGATTCAGAGAACGTGGACCGAGAGGGAAATAAGCTTTAGCAAAATAAGAAAAAGAGAAAAGAAATAGAAATACTTAGAGGGAAAAGAAATATCTAAGAAGGACAGCCAACAGCAGGCCTTTCTCATTCGCTTTTTCCTATGTTTTCTCTTTCCAAATTCTAACTACTACTTCTGTGGGGGAAAAAAAAAGCTGGTAAAATCCTTTAGCCTCTTCTGTGAAGTGGCTGGAGAAAAAAAAAGCAGAAAAAAGCCTCTAGACAAGAGGGAAAGAGAAAAGCTAGGAGATAAGAACCTTTAGCAAACAAGCCTTTAGCCTCAGGGGTGAGAAAAGCTTTTGGTAAAACAGAAAAGAGGAGAAAGTTTGGGAACAGGTTGCAAGAGTTTATTAGGGAAGAGAACCTCTAACTGCCTTCCGCTATATCTTCACCCAATGCCAGCTGGAAGTAGCTTTTGAGAGACCGACACCCAAATCCCCTTTTGGCAGTTAAGAGTTCTGTTTAAAAAGAAAAGAATTGAGGCAGATTGAGGCTGGTGAAGAAATAGAGGAAGTAAAGTTTGTAAAACAAAACTCCAGAGCAAAAAGAAACAGCTAAGGAGTTCCTGTCTCTTTAAGGCAGCCAAAGGTTCTAAGAATTGAAAAGGAAAGATTGTAAAAAGTAGAAGGCTGAAAGTCAGAAAAATCATGGAAAATGAGATACAGCAGTTGAAGTATCAGATGAAACAGCTTAAAGATGAAATTAAGATCATGGGCAGCTGATATGATATAAAACAGTTGAGAGATCAGATGAATAATCTTATAGTAGAAGCAGGTAAATGCTATATTGACATGACAACTCAAATTGGGCAGCTGAAAACCCCCCAGTTAACATCAAATGCCATAAATGTGGGAAGCTAGGCCATACGAGAAAAGAGTTTAAAAGGGAAAAGAATGCTGAATGTTAAAAGGAACAAAGAGCATGTAATCCTCCAGGTGTATGTCCCAAGTGTAAAAAGGCTTTCATTGGGCAAACAAATGCCATTATCAATTTGATAGAGATGGAACACCTTGATAGTATGGAAATTATTAGTTGGGCCAGAATCAGGACCCACTGGTAAATGAGAGAAAAAAGTTTAATATTTTCATTTCAAACCATTCTCAGAAAAAAACAGTATAATTCAATTCTATGCCATGGGAGCACTCTGCCAGCTTGGTTAGACCTGTGGTGCCTTAGTGTAAAATGGGAAATTAAGCCAGACCAATGATGATGGAGAATAATTACATTAAATATGTTTGTGGAGTATTAGGAGTATTAGGTTATTCTGCATGGTGAAGGGGTAACCCACCTCTCCTCAGTGTCTGTGCACTATAACTGGGTCCAGCTAAGGAGACTGGACGTGGCCCAAAGGGGAAAGAGAAAGAAAGTGAAACCTTTGGGAGATTATGAGAGGTGAGAACAAAGGGAGGGAAGAGTAAAAGTTAAACCACCTCTGTGCTAGGAAACTCCATTTGAAAAGAGTCTGGAATCAATTAGCAAAAATTTCGCTGGAAAAGCAGCTTGAAAGCAGGAAAAACTCTGCTATCGAGGAATTGTGAAGGGTGGTACCTTTTAGACCGTGAGTAACAGTTCCATGAGAGGACTTGTGAAGGGTGGAACCATTAAGTCTTCGAGTAACAGTCTTGATCTGTGAAGGGTGGAGTTTTAGGACCAGGAGTAGCAAAACCTTTGGAGTAGCGAGAGAAAAATCCTTGCTTGCACAGATTGCAAGGAAAGCGTTATCTTTTGTTTATTAAGTAAATATCAAAGGAAAGTTCCTATAGTTAAAGAAATGGTAAATTGTCTCAGGAAAGATTTCGCAGTTTTCTCCATTTAAAAAGGCCTTGAAGGGAATTAACATCACAATCATCATTTTCCCTAGCAGCAGCTAATAGTTTACGTCTGTATTGGGCTTCCTCATTTAAAGAGCCCATACTTGGAATTCTGAACTCTGACAATTACCATCTTTTGCCTAGAAAGAAACGGGCTAGATAACAGGAAGAACTGCCCTGACCACATTAAAAATTTTGTTTGTATATAAAAAAGGGGGGAAATGTAGCAGCCATATAGCCTATGGCTAGAAGGAGTGAGAGTTATAAGAAAGACCTGTAATGGAACACCTTGGTGAAAAGGGCATGGAGAGAGATTTGGTTCTAACAAGCATGAGAGAGCTCGCGAGATGAGAGCATTGGTGAATTGGCAGTCTCTACACCTGTGGTGTTGAGACGCACGAGCTCCGCCTTATATTAGGCTGGAGGAGCAGGCAGTCAAAAAGCATGCGCATTCTATTCTATCACGGACATGCTTACTCTGACTCTGTCTCCTCTCCTGCCTGCAGAATGCCAGCATGGCGTCTCTCTGTTAAAGATTATCAAGCTCAGCTAAACACTAAGATCTATCTGTTCTGAGAAGACTGCTTTACTCTAAGACTCACTCTCTCTCTCTCTCTCCAGCTAAGGTAGATAGCCCTCAAGCACCCAAGAGAAACTGTTCCTGAGCAAGGTAGCTTAGCCCTCAAGCACCCAAGAGAAACTGTTCCTGAGCAAGGTAGCTTAGTGGTCCACGTCCAGAACCTACCTAAGCTGGGCCCGAGGCCTGGCCAGTCCCGGGCCCTGACAAGTGGTGTCAGAAGCAGATCCTGACAGGGATATCTGTCCAAGATGGGCTCTTCAAGCTGTCAGCTCCCAGGAGGCATGGAGAGGCATCTTGTACACACCCATACTTCTAGAATTTGCTATGGCACTCAGTGAGATTAGAGAACCTCCATATGTTGATATGCTTTGGGCTGGGAATAAGGCCAGGATACATGCCCATCAGAGGGTTGTGATGTAAAGATAAAAGTCAGACTGATAAGACCAGTTCTCATGGGTGACGGCTAACGCTGAGGAGCTCTGGAGAGGATGAGACTCATCAATGGGGCCAGTTGCACTTGTATGTGTAACGCATCATGACACAGCCTGTAAACAATGTGCTAGTGCAGCTAATCCACAGTCAGAAGCAATCCCATCCTGTAGGGGTGATGTCTGGCCAAGCTTGAGGAGCCACAGAGACTCTAGCCAGCGCTGAGGTTTGGGAAACAGGGGATGATCTTTGAATTGAATTTGACATAAAAGATTTATAAATAAAAAAAACTACACTGTAAATGCCAGACTATGGCAGTTCTAATATCCACAGTGTTTAGGACTAAACTTAAGGAATAAACCACGATGTTGTTAAAAGACCCACTTTTCAGTTGGATAGGACCAAACATAGCATAGTTGGAAATTTGTCATTAGAAGAAACAAAAGTTTCATGTTTGTATTTCCACCGAATCTATACCCATTCTCCAACCAGTTACAGACAAATCAGACTTGGATTTATTGCCCAGTACTTGGCAGTTGCTCACAATGTATTTGTAAACAAATGTCAAAATGTCAAATGAAGAATGTAGAAAGAGCCAATCTGGGTTCTGAGTCTGCTTTCACCACCTGCTGGTCCTGCTTTCTTGGCCAAAATACATAAATGAATTGGGGTTAAATTTTTACCTGTGTAAAATAGAAATACAAGTGATCTCATAGGGGGTTTGTAAAGGTTATATTAGATGTAGTATGCAAAATACTTCAAACAACAGCTGACTCATAAGAGATGCTTCATAAAGTTAGTGATGATCAGTATAATTATTATCATTGATATTCTAAGACTGACCATGATAAGCTCCTCTACCCACTCAAAAGGAGTAATACTCAACAAATAATAAGAAAACCTGTTCCCACATTAAATTGAGCTAAAGGTATAAACATAAGTGTGGAAAACGGTAAAAAGAATAAAAAGAGAGAAAAATGATGTAAAGAACAAAGGCAGGAAAAACCTTCCATGGTTGCTTGTGGTTATTCATAAGTGGTTTTGCAGAAAGAAATTGTTTGAAAGACACAAAGCTCCATCTTCCTTTCTCTCCTCCTCCCCTTAACTGTAGATAGCTGTAAAGTGTCCTTGCTGTGGTGTTGTTCCAGGAGGCCTTCATCTTTGCCTCCTGGTCTTTCCAGGCTGAGAGTCCCAGTGTCATGTGGATCAGTGAAGGCTTGAGTGTCTCTGTCTTAACATCCCCTGCGATCACACATCAAAACTCATCTATTTTTATTGATAAGCTCATAGAACAAAAGGGGGGCAAACACTCTCAATTGGCTTATAAGCACTCAATATTTAACTGGATTTCGATTATTCCTGGCTTTCTGACATTTATCTGAAACAATTTTTTTTTTTTTTTAACGAAGTAATTCAGACAAATTGTCCTTTTATAAACGAGGGTAGGTGAGTCTGTTGTTGAAAGTTCTCAACATTGAGGGGCCTCTGCTGTCACGGTAGATGCTGGTGGTCACTCTGGCTTAAAGTAATAGGGTTCTTAAACTGTCTTATACAGAGTTTATACATGTGGAATTAAGGTGCTGATGTTATGTGCTGCAGTTTTTTATTTCTTATTAAATCATAGCTGTGTACATTAATGCAGTCATGGGGTACAATGTGCTGGTTTTATATACGATTTGAAATATTTTCATCAAACTGGTTAACATAGCCTTCACAGCATTTTCTTAGTTATTGTGTTGAGACATTTATATTCTGCATTTAGTAAGTTTCACGTGTACCCTTGTAAGATGCACCATAGGTCCTACCAATCACATATCCTCCCCCCTCCCCGCTTTCCCCATATTCTTGAGCTATAATTGGGTTATAGCTTTCATATGGAAGCTATAAATTAGTTTCATAGTAGGGCTGAGTACATTGGATACTTTTTCTTCCATTCTTGAGATACTTTGCTAAGAATATGTTCCAGCTCCATCCAGGTAAACATGAAGGTGGTAAAGTCCCCATCTTTAAGGCTGCATAATATTCCATGGTGTATAAGTACCACAATTTATTGATCCATTCATGCTGCAGTTTTAACACCCGATGCTGATAACAGGCATTTCATTACTATTCCTTCTTTTTGTACTTTATTTTTCATGGAATCCTTTAAGATAGGTATGTTTTTGCTGTTGTACAGCTGAAAAAAATTGACTCTGAGCATTATTCAGTAACTTTCCACTGCATTACATCTCTGAAATTTGATAGGCGAGATACAAAAGAGACTTGTGTAGCTTGGCATCAGCGAAGGGCAATTTTGCTAGAGGCCTGTGTTTCTGAACTGTTTATTATTAACTAACAGAACATAGACACATAACCCAGAAAGACTTTGGCTAATTTCACATACAAGGTCAGATAATTAAGTTTGTGAATGCATTCTAGATGAAGTGCCCCATAACTCATTGCTGAAAATCATTATGGTCACGTTGAAGTACCCTCCTTGGGAAACCAGGCCTCAATGCCAGTGCCTAGTTCACCCTTCAAAGCAATTTTGGAACTCTTTTTCTGGAATGGCCATCAGAGCTGTTGTATTAACCTGGATGTCCTGAATGTCATTAAACTGTCTTCCTTTAATATTTCTTTTACCTTCAGGCAAAAAAAAAAGTCACTGTGGGCCAGATCAGGGGAGTTGGGGGGTGTTCCAATACAGTTATTTGTTTACTGGCTAAAAACTCCTTTACAGACAGCGCAGTGTGAGCTGGTACATCATTGGGATGTAAGAACCATGAGCTACTTGTGAAATGTTTCAGTTAAGGTTTTCTTAGCTCTTTCTCTATCATTGTTTACTTGGTCTGCTATGCTTCTCACAGTCAGCCAACAATTTTAATGCCCAATGACTTCTCTTCATCAGTAATCCTTTCTCTGCCCTCTATTTGTACCTGACATTTTCTTCATGGCATTATCCCCATAAACTTGGACTAACATGTCCCTGATTTCACGTAACAGGTTTAACAGGAAATCTGATGATTATTCATAGCTCTAATTCAAGCTCCAACATTCTTGTGACGGCACACCACAAAATGCAACAATAGTGAATGCCATTCAGCAAGACACTGCCACACATCGACATGAACACACCTGTGAGACGCCCATATGCCAAGCCTATGAAACCTTATTGAGTTGTTTGTACAGTGCTTGCTGCCAACATAAACACATGGGGGCAACTTCACAAACTTAATTGCCAGACCTTGTAATTGACAGAAAAGTAGGAAAGTCCACTTGCAACTGATTTTAAATCTAGCAAGTGCCAAGAATAGTGAATATTTAAAAGGACTTGTGTCACCCAGGTTTTCTGATACCATACGGCAACCCGAGACCTAAGAGAACAAAGTTGCATATAACGAGATACAGTCTGAATGGTTTTCAAGGGAGAAAATATAGAAAAAGGGTATAGCAAATGAGGTGGTGCTTCACCCAAGTTAATTCTTTCCCATTTCCCCAGCCGTTGGGAATGTTAGCAGTCAACCACTCTCAGTTAAGCCTGTCTGGGACTTGTCTTCAGCTGAAAGAGCCACCTTGCCCAAGGGTGACCTGTTTCCTAGGTCAGCCCCCAGCCAGTGACTAGTAGATATGTGAGAATCAAGGCTTGGCCTTAGCCCCAGGGCAGCTATGAAGGGTCCTCCAGCTCTAGAGCTCCTGTAAGTAAAGCTGAGTGCCACCTTCAAGTTCAGGAGAGGGGCTGTGTCCATCCATCACTGTAATGGCAATTCTGTGTGGCCTCGGAGGCCAGTTGAGATCTCATTGCTTCTTCCTTATTATGGGCACACATGAGGTTGGCGTAGGCAGCCCCTACTCTGCCTTTGAAACAAATACTGTCATTTTAGGATGCAGGTTATCTGCTGCCTTACATGGCATGCCTATTTTTAATTCTGTTCAGTATATATACAGTTTGAAATTAATGAGCAGAGACACTTAAGCTCTTTCTAGAAGATCCTAGAGAGACAAAAGGAAAGAGCTCTTTCAAGTGGAAATGGATTCCACCACTCAGCAGCATCCTCCAGCTGAATTAAAACAATCCTCTGAGCAGACTGAGAGCACCAGGTCTCGGACAAACACCTATAACTTCCCATGCAGTGTGTCTGCCTCAGTGAGCACTTTCCCACCACACATACTTAGGCCCCATCCATCCCCGAATGGGGCCTGGATTTTGAAAACATCCCTTCTGGCTCCAGAGATGGGTGGATGTCAGCCAATGTTGAATTTGAAAGTTGATCAGTTCTCCAAACTTGTTCTGGTTAAAGTGGAAAAGTCTACTTGTAAAAACCACCACCTTGGAGAAACAGGCAGGTAGGGCCATTTCCTCTCTTTATTCCTCAGACTCCAGACATTCATGTGGGACCCCTGGCTGGCCACTCCCTACTATGCTCCCGATGCTCCCTCTCCAGGCTCTCTTCTTTCCTTCCAACTCCTGCCTCATCCCATTTTAATTCAAAGCTTCTTACAGGACACTCTCTTGTGAGCTTTCTCGCCTCCAGAAGAGCAATAGCTATTACTGCCCACTATAAGTTATAGCAAAGTGAGAGTAAACACGATTTCTTAGTTCCTCCTATAAGCTGGGCATGGAATCCGATGTTTTCACACACATTTTCTCATTTTGTCTTTTTGACAGATCCCTGGAGTAGAAACTATTTGCTTCCCTCTCCACGTTTGTTATCCGAAACTCAGAGTTAAATAATTTCTCCACGGTCATTCAGCTAAGAACTGGCAGAGGCAGGATTTACAACTGGGTCTAATTCCAAAGCCGGTCTCCTTCTAAAATCTGCCCGCCCTGCTCTCTTTTGGTGGTACCTGAAGTCTGTCATTGATTGATTTCTTTGGTTAAGTTCCTCTATTAATTGAAGGCAAACATGGCACAGATTACTAACACACTAAAAACCATAAAAATCTGCATTCTGTTTAGAAGACAAAACAGGTCATGTCTTGTATAGGATCTGCATAGCCCAGATCCTTTATGAAAAGACACCGTGTCTTTAATGACTAAAATTTGACAGCATTTTTGAGCTTACAGAGAGAGTCCTCATGTCTAGAACTGTATCAATCCTTACGGCAAATCTGTGGAGTCATCTTACCCTTGTCCTAGTTTATAAATGATGAAATGGAGGTTCAGTGACTTGTTTAAGGTCACCATCTAGTAAATGGCCAATCTACCCCAGCTCCACATCATACTGTCCTGGCACCATATTCTTTGTTGATTTTGAGTGATTTTTCAGTGGTCCACAGGGTGGGGGAGGTTGTACTTCCACTTGCCCCACTGTTGACCTTGTCCAATTTAGAATCGCTTCTTAACTAACTTAAGATAGGACTTAATGATGATTCTGGGGAGAGTCATGTTACTTAGTTAAATTATTAGTGTTGATTATTATTGTAGTTCCACATTTTTTTAAAGCTTTCAAATGTTTATTGATAATAAAAGTATAGAGGAATGATAAGAGGAGAGACAGAGGACTTTGGTATTGAATTTCCTCCTCAACCCATTTAATATCGATCATTCTCTTCTCATTCATTTTTTCATTCATTGAATCATTCTTGCCTTCATTCAGCAAATTATTTTTTGAGCACCTGCCAGGGTTGCTGCAGACATTGCAGATGCCAGCAATGAGACAACATCCTTTTCCTCAGGCAGGTTATAGACGTAGAGGAGACTTTAGTATGCAAAGTAATAAATCATTTAAAACTCTTGTAAGGATAAGGCGAACGGGTCACAAGGGGGCTGGGGAGGGGAGTGGGTACAATGGCTTGTTTGTATCAGGGGAGCCCAAAGAGGCTTTTGTGAGGAGATAATGTTGGTAGAAAGGAGAAGGTGGAATCGCCCAGAGAAGGTCATTTTAACCAAGAGTACTTACTACAGGGGGGAAGGCTTAGGTCAGGAAAAGTTGTAGGGAGTGCAAAGATCAGAAAAATGGACAGTTTAAGCAGAAGATGTTTAGCAAAAGGGAGAATGGTACAAAAAAGGTGGGAGTGGAAAGCAGGGGCCAGATCGGGGAACACTTGGGAGGCCAGAGCTTAGTTTGTTCTAACTATAATGGGAAGCCATTGTAGGAACTTAAGTAATGTAATTTGATTTTTTATTTCCAAAGGATCATTAACTACCAGGAGGAGAATGACCCATTGTGGGGGGCAGGGACCAAGATTACAATCAGTGAGAGGTACTAGAGTATACAATAACAAAGATGAAAAATGATGACAGCTGGGACAAGGACACAGCTGGAAGAACAGGGCCCAGGGACCAAATCTGGCCATTTGCAGAAAAAGTTTGCCAACCCTTGCACTAGGAGAATGTGAGCAGTGGTTGGATTCAGAAAACATTTTGGATATAGAGGTAGCAGGGCTGGCTGATGGGTTCCCTGTGGACTGAGTAGGAGGGAGTGATGAAGAGGAGGAGTCCAGGGTAGTTGTGTTTTGTTCTGAGCCAACAGGTGAAGCACGACACCACTAACTAACATGGGAATCATGAGAGAGAACAGTTCTGAGGCAGGGAAATTTCAAATGCCATTTTAAAACACAGGTGAACAACTCTCTAAGAGAAACCCGGTGTTTAAGCTTATCACTTTTGTGCATTAATCTAGTAATAATGGATAAAAATGTCTTCTGCTGTTGAGACTGTTATTCCTACTTCAGGGATGGCCTAAACTTGCCGTTCTAAACCCTAACCAAACCAGACTACCCTCTGGCACAGAGTAGGTACGTAATAATGATGATGATAATTATAATAATTCACTATAATTAGTCAGCAAAACTCCATTCCCTTGGCACCCAGATGGCTACACTGTATATGAGAATGTTGGAAAGTAGCCAGCCAGGTACGTCTCTGTTTTCCGTATCACACGCTGGGTACGTTCCCACAGCCCTCGTATTCCTCGATTTGAGTGCTGAGACTTGCTGGAGAAAAGTTTGTAATTTTATAGATGTGGAAACTACAAATTCATAGGTTTCAGTCTCCTTTGAGCTCTTGGTCTCACCTGGCAGTCTTTATCTGTATCTCAGGTGAACTTCCTTGGCACAAATGTATCCACGTGGGGTGGTGGGAGAAGGTTATGGTTTATTCCCTGAACAACTTTTTAAACATTTGCAACTCTCCTTGAGCATCCAGCCTGCACCACCGTGGAAAACCTCAGTCCTTACCTCTTGCAGCAAGCACGCTGTGGCCACCAGGCAAGGACAGCAACTCTCTGCCCCAACAAGTCAGGTTTATTTTCATCCCCTCTGCTTCTGCCTCCTTCCTAAAGTGGAACAGGTGTCTCTCTTCCTACTAAACTTACTGAATTCTATCCCTTCTGATCCCACGGGGAACTCACTCCATCAGAACAAAAAACACAATAACTGTCAGACAGAAAAAGAAAAGTACCAGCCACACCATCGTCTGTATATATCCATTTATCTTTGTTTCTCTCCTCTTCCTTTTCTAGCTCAGCTACTTGAAACGGGCATTTAGATACGTTCGCCATGTCTTGTCTTTTAAATTAAATCATAACTGTATACATGGGAGCATTTATGGGGCACAATGTGCTGATTTTACATACAATTTGGAATGCTTACATCAAACTGGTTAACATAACCTTCACCTCACTTAATTATTGAATTAAGACATTTATACTCTACACTTAATAGATTCAACTCTTGCAATATGCACCATAGGTATGGTTCCATCATTTGCCCTCCCTCCATCCAACCTCCCTCCATTCCTCCCTTCCCCCCTTCTTCCTTCCTTCACCCTGGGCTATAGTTGTGTTTTATTTTACATATGAAAGTGTGATTATAAACTGGTTTCATAATAATACTGAGTACATTGGACACTTTTTCTTCCATTCTTGAGATGCTTTACTAAGAATATGTTCCAGCTCTATCCCTGTAAATATAAAAGAGGTAAAGTCTCCATCTTTTTTAAGGTTGCTTAATATTCCATGGTGTACATATACCGCAATTTATTAATCTCTTCATGGGTTGATGGGCACTTGGGCTTCTTCCATGACTTGGCAATTATGAATTGAGCTGCAATAAACAATCTGGTGTAAATATCTTTGTTGCAAAGTGATTTTTGGTCCTTTGGATATATACCTAGTAGAGGAATTGCAGGATTGTATGGCAGTTCTACTTTTAGATCCTTAAGTGTTCTTCAAACTTTTTTCCAAAAGGAGCATTAGAGCTTGCATTCCCACCGGCAGTGCAGAAGTGCTGGTTCCCTTTTCTCCACATCCACGCCAACATCTGCAGTTTAGGGATTTTGTTCCGTGGGCTACTCTTACAGGAGTTAGACTCATCACCTGTACTATCCTCGGTCTTTGGCAAAATCAGCCACTAGTTAGAGAGCTTAGATGTTCCTGACACTACAAAAAATTATTTATTACCTTTATTATCTTCTTTGAATCTTGACAACACTGTGAAAGATCATTTGACCCTAATGTTATAAATAAGGAAATGGAGTCTGAGAAAATTTAGTTTTCTCATTGTCACTCGTAGCACGTGGAAGAGGAATGGCCTTCACTTTCTCTGAACAGCTTTAATGCCTTCCCTTAGCAAACTGAGGTTCCCATTTTGACTTAGCAAAGTGATAGGTTTGGAATTTGAATCTGTTTTCATCTGGCTTTCCATGGTATCAGATTGTTAGCTTGGTTATTTGTTTTTACTATGAAACAAGATGCATTTTCCTTATACTATCTAGAGAGGGGAGTATAGAATTTAAGATTTTATCTTTCCAAGAAGACAGGCCTTTTATTTTTGTGGCAATTCTTTATATCTGCATAGGTCCCCAAGCTTTCCCTTAATATTGATTTCTTTTTTTCCAGCAGAGCAAATAGGTACTGCTAAAAACAATAGATTGATGATTCATGCTGCAACTAAGCTCTGCTGGGAAGTAACAGATAAATAGGCACTTAGGAGATTTATAATGCAGCATACAAATACCTGCAAAGCAGAGGACACTGTGTCAGTGCACCCCAGTCATACACACCAGAATACCCAACCCCTGTCTACCTGCTGCTTACTGTGCTGAAGGATGCAGTCTGGGGCAGGGTGTCTGCAGCTGTCTGCTCCTGATTAGGTCAATTACGTAGATGCAGAGTTCCAGATGTTAGAGACAGGAAGAACTTTAAAGGCTCTCAATTTTTACCATTTTATAGGTAAGAAAGTTGAAATTAATTCAAAGGTGCCAAGTGAATTTTCAATCCAGCTTTAGGAAAGCCAAGACTTAGGCCAGGTGCCACTGACAACTGGCGCAAGGCACTTTCATCTTGAGACAGTCACTTGAGGTAGCGGTGTCCTGGGTAGAGGGACATGTGGTAACTCGGGAGCACAGAGATTCAAGCATTGCCCTCATTTATATGCACCATGTTACCCCTGAGCCAAGCTTATGATTTCCTATTTTCTCAGACTCCCCTAGGGATAGGAAGGCCTGAATTCCAATGAAAGGCTCCTCTTTGATTCTGAGCTTTGTAATGGAATGTATCCTGCCATCCTTGTGAGTTAGAAAGAGCAAGGGCAACTTGCTGAGGCTCTGAGACTTGATGAGGATAACCTTGATCTGGGTGTGCTTATTGGGCCTGAGAGCAGCAAACCATAACTCTTACTGACATTCATCATTTTAGTCAATTCATTAGGTCTCAGCTTTAAAGGGCCATTAATATCTATAAATTTTGCCTGTCAAACTTTGTAGTCTTTCTTCAGTTGAAAAATATGCTGATCTACCTGCAAACTTGGAGCAGAAAAAAAGAAAAAACCCAAAGATCTGGCTCATCACGCTGCCTTGGCCAGCGATGCTCACTGCTGAGAGCTGACTCATGGTCTTGGCTGGAAAGGAGGATTCCTGTTCAGTGCCCTAGCAACCCTGCTCTCTTACTGTGAAATTGGGGTCCTGAAAGCCGCCAAATGTTTATTCCAGAGGGCTGGATGCAGCAGCTCTGTGCATTATTCTGACTCACAGCCAAGTATGGAAACTACTGCTCTAGATGACTCTAAATTTTATCAAGTTGTAAGTTCTTTGAAATGGTTGTATTTTCTGATTGATCTTCATTTCCAGCATAATGCCACCATATAGTAGGGGTGTCCATTTGAAATTTTGAATCTCTAAGATTGCATCAGTCAGGAAGTATTACTAATTTGCTGCAGAAACAATACAGCTTTTCTGTATATATATACATTGTGTGGTGATTATCATAATTGAATTAATTCACATCTGTCACCATCCATCCTATGCCTGGGAGCCTCAGAACTTAACCATCTTATAACAGAGTTTGTACCCTCTGACCAACATCTTCTCCTTTCTCCACCTCCCAGATCCTGACAACTACTATTCTGCTCTCTGTTTCTACGAGCCTGACTTTTTCAGATCCACATATAAGTGGATTGTTAGTAATTATCTTTCTGTGTCTGGTTTATTTTACTTAGCACAATAACAAAATAAATGTTGTCTTACATCAGCAAGATTCATGTGTCCATCATAGGTAGGCTGGGAGCTCTGTCCTTCATGTCCTCATCTTGGGACCAGACTGGTATAGCAGCCACCACGTCAACTGTCAGTGGTCATTAGTGGTCACTTCACGGAAAGAATAAAAAGGCTCATACAGTGTCCTACACTTAAATGACACATAACATCTCTGCTTGCAACTCATTGGCCAGTGCTAATTATGTAATGCAAACTTGCTATAAAGAAGACAAGAAATGAAATCTTACTATGTGCCTGGATACTGAAACACAAGAAGTACCTGGTAAATAACACTCATGGCCATCACAGAATACTCTTGCTGTCCGCAAATATTTCATCAATTTCTTTCTCACACAGGACAGGCACTTTCCCATGGGAGACAAGCCACAAATTAGAGACATGTCACTGAGCCGAGAGTTGAACATCTCTGGATGATGCAAGGGAGTCTATATCAGATGGTGACACTCCAGGGCAGCCACACCAGGTCTGGATGTGACTTACCTTGATGCCAAGCTCTGTGGAACAGAAAGCCAAGTTTTATGCCCCGTATGGGCTTCCTAGGGTTGTAATAACAAGCACAACTTTGGAGGCTTAAAATGACATAAATGCATTATTTCATAGTTCTGGAGGTCAGATGTCCAATACCCAGTTACCATCAAAGCTGTGCCCCTTGGAAGGCTCCAGGGGAGGCTCCTTCCTCATCTTTCCAGTCCAGGTACTGCTTGACTTTTGGCCACAAAACTCCAGCATCTGCCTCCACATCCACATAAACTTCTCCTCTGTTGTCTGTATCTATCTCCTTCCGTGTGTCCCTTTTAATGAGACTTGTCATTAAATTCAGGACCCATGCTGATAATTTAGGATGATCTCATTTTGAAATCCATAATTCATTTAATTGGTTAAGATACTTTTTCCATAATAAGGTTACTATCACAGGTTCAGGGATTAGGATATGTGATGACCTAGTGCTTATGTGGGAAGCATGAAGACTCTGTACTTAGCGAGGAGGGAGATGACCCAGTGTCCACTTGGGGAGTGTGATGACCCTGTGTCTATGTGGGGAATGAGATGATCCGGTGTCCTCATGAGGAGTGTGATGATGCTGTGTGTACATGGGGAGTGCGATTACGGTGTCCTCATGGAGAATGTGATGATTCTGTGCTTGGAATACAAGACCATGGACTTGGAGTGTGGTGACCCCGTGCTTATGTTAAGGAGTAAGATGACCTAGTACTTTTGTGGAGACTTCCTCTGCATTCCTGGGGATGCTTTGGAGGAGCAATTCCAGCATAGTATCACACTTCATTGCATTTTCAAGTGACTTTTGTATTTCTTCAATAAATGTAGAAGTTAGTTTAACAGATCAAATCAATAGTTTACTTTTAAAAACTGTTTAGGAAGAGCAAATATTTCCTTTAGAACACAAGGACAATAGGGCAAGGAATTAGGGAGGGCAAGGCCCAAGTTTTCTAGCTGAACTAATATAGTTTTATATGGTCCTCTATAGCTGATTTACCAATGGAAAGCGAATTGGAGAGGCCTTTAATATTTCTTAGGGCACTAAGTCCGGAAGTCATCAGTTACCATATAGAATCCTAGGGTCTATAAATATTTTCTGTCCATGCCAAAGAATAATTTTCTACTCTTCCCTTTGGTTTATATGCTATCATAGCAACCATCAACATTAAGACTGTTATTTAGAGATGAATTGAGTGACTCAGAACTTATTATTGATTCCAGAAGCTTTATATTACTTCTCTCTTGAGAATTTGCATTTATCCAAACAGTGGGTGTTAACATCATGAAAAACCACTGTCATACTTCATGAAGTTAATCATGATGGTTCACTATTCATGGTAAATGCATCATGTATCATGAAAAAAAAGTCATACCCACCATACACACTTTCCTAAAACTGAGATGACAGAAAGGACCCCATGTCAAAAGTATATATTCCTTGAATTTTGTTTTCTAGTTTATGAATAGTTTTCCTGAACTGAGCTACTTGTTACTACATTTACTCCTTTGCTACATATATTTGAGAGAGACTTGTGTCTTATAAGAGATAACAAGTATTTAAGAAAATAGACTGAATTCATCTGGCTTGTGGAATTATCTCAGACTTCCCCATGCTTGGATGTCTTCTATATTTTTATCAGTTTTCCTCATTTGTTTATTGCTCTCAATAAAAAACCCTAATCTGACTTAAAAAATATTCTGTCTTCAAGAAAGCATTCTGGCAATTATGAGATTAAAATATAAATATCATTTAAAAATGCGAGGGAAGGTGATATGTACTCAGAGTAATGCTTGAGTACAGGGTTTGAAGCAAATTACATGTCACCTCACTAATCATCAGGGAAATGCAAATCAATACCACAATGAAGTATCACCACACCCTAGTTAGAATGGCTATTATCAAAAAGATAAAAAAAAAAACAACAAAAAACCTGCTAGTGAGGATGTGGAGAAAGGGAAATTCCTATACACTGTTGGTGGGAATGTAAATTGATACAGCCATAATGAAAAACAGTATCAAGATTCCTCAAAAGCTTAAAAATAAAACTACTTTATGATCTAGCAGTATCACTATTAGGTATCTATCTAAAGAAGAAAAGTGAGGATGGAGATACCTCATTTTATTGTGTTTCATTCTATTGTACTTTGCAGTCATTTTGGTTTTGAGGGTTTGTGGTCATCCTCTATCAAGCAAGTCTACCAGGCCCATTTTTTTCCCCAATAGCATAAGCTCATTTTAGACTCTGTGTCATATTTTAGTAATTCTTACAATATTAAAAAATTCATTATTATATTTGTTATGGTGATCTGTGATCAGTGATCTTTGACAGTACTATTGTAATTATATTCTGAGGTGCCACAAATCACGCCCATATAAGCTGGTCCACCAACAAGCTCTGCCTCTGTCTCTCTCCTTTTCTTCAGAACTCCCTATTCCCTGAGAGACAATGATATTAAAATTAGGCCAATTAATAACCCTACCATGACTTCTAAGTGTTTAAATGAAAGGAAGAGTCTCATGTCTCTCACTTTAAATCAAAAGCTAGAAATGATTAAGCTTAGTGAGGAAGGCATATCAAAAGCCAAGATAGGCTGAAAGCTAGGCTTCTTGTGACAAAAGCTAAGTTATGACTGCAAAGGAATAGTCACATTCCTTTGTGACTATTAGGATATTAAAGGAACAGGACATTAAATTGCTACTCTGGTGAATTCATGAATGATAAGAAGGTAAGACAGCCTTATTGCTGATATGAAGAAAGTTTTAGTGGTCTGAACAGAAGATCAAACCTGCCACAACATTTCCTTAAGCCAAACCTAATTCAGAATAAGGCTCTAACTCTCTTCAATTATTTGAAGGCTGAGAAAGGTGAGGAAACTTCAGATGAAGTTTGAAGCTGTCACAGGTTGGTTCATGAGGTCTAGGGAAAGAAGCCATTCCTATAACTTAAAAGTGTGAGGTGAAGCAGCAAGTACTGATGTAGAAGATCAGTGAGTCATCCATAAGATGGAGCTAAGATCATTGATTAAGATGGCTAGAGTAAACAACAGATTTTTAATGTAGACAACAGCCTTCTCATGGAAGTAGATGCCATCTAGGACTTTCATAGCTAGAAAGGAGAAGTCAATGCCTGGCTTCAAAGCTTCAAGCGACAAGCAAACTCTTTTGTTCATGGCCAATGCAACTGAAAACTTTAAGTTGGAACCAAAGCTCAATCACCATTCTGAAAATCCTAGTGCCCTTAAGAATTATGATACATTTACTCTGCCTGTGCTCTATAAGTAGAAAAACAAAGCATGTAAGACAGCACATCTATTTACAGTATGGTTTACTAAATATTTTAAGCCCATTGTTGAGATCTACTGCCCAGAAAAAAATGTTTCTGTCAAAATACTGCTCATTGACATTGCATCCCCTCAACCAAGAGTTCTGATAGATGTACAAGGAGATTAATGTTGTTTTCATGTCTGCTAACACAACAGAAATTCTGCAGCCCATGGATCAAGAAGTAATTTTGACTTTCAGGTCTTCTTATTAAAAAAAATACATTTGTAAGCTCATAGCTGCTATAAATGGTGATCTCCCTAATCGATCTGGATGAAGTCAGTTGAAAACCTTCTAGAAAGGATTCACCATTCTAAATCCCATAAAGAACATTTATGACTCATGCAAGGAGGTCAAAATGTGTGTCAACATTAATAGGAATTTGGAAAAAGTTGATTCCGACCATCATAGATGACTTTGAGGGGAAAGTTTCAGTGGAAGAATTCACTGTGGATGTGGTGGAAATAACAAGAGAAATATAATTAAAAGTGTAGACCAAAGACATGACTGAATTGATACCATCTCATGTTAAAACTTGAATAGAGGAGTTGCTTCTTGTGACGACCAAGAGTTCCTCTCAAAATGGAGTCTACTCCTGGTGAAGATGCTGTGAACTTTGTAGAAATGACAACAAAGGATTTAGAATATTACCTAAATTTAGTTGATAAAGTAGCAGCAAAGTTTGAGTAGATTGACTACAATTTCATAAAAAGTTCTACTGTGACTAAAATGCTATCAAAAAGCATTGCATGCTACAGAGAAATCTTTTGTTGAAGAGGAGTCAAACTATGCAGTCATCTCATTGTTGTCTTATTTCAAGAAATTGTCGCCTTCCCACCCCAACCTTCAACAATCACAAGCCTGTTTAGTCAGTAGCCATCAACATCAAGGAATGCCCCTCCATAAGTAAAAAGATTACAGCTGAGGCCCAGATGATTGTTAGCATTTTTCAGTAATAATGTTTTTCCAATTTTAGTATATGTGCTGCCGAAGCAAGCATAGTAACAAGGTTTTTTAGTCAAAGCAAGTACATCATGCTATTGTGCACTTATTGGACTACACTATAGTTTAACTACAATCTTTGTATGTTCTAGGAAATTGAAAAAATCATGTAACTTGCTTTATGGTGACATTTGAGTCACTGTGAAAGTTTTGAGATAGACTGTTATGGTTCATTATTTTGTTTCCAAGAAACTCAGTCAACAACATCCTGTCTGGTTCACCTGTGCATCTGTTTCAAGTTTCTTGGGTTATTCATATTCCTGGGAGGACTTTGCTTCCCTTTGTGTGGATTTTAGATTTCTTGATTTTAGTATATCTCAAAACTTTTGTAAATGACCCACATATCTGAGAGATATGTCTGTATATCAAAGAGACAGCTGCACCCTTATATTTAGGGAAGCACTATTCATAATAGCCACAAGATAGAATCCAGCCAAGTGTTTATCAATGGATAAATGGTTTAAAAAAGTGAAGTATTTACACAATAGAAGTATTTACACAATACAATTCAGCTATAAAAAGAATAAAATCCTGTCATTTTCAGCAATATAGATAAATCTGAAAGACATTAGTAAAATACGCTAGGCTAATACTACATGATCTCACTCATATGTGGAATCTAAAAATGTTGATCTCGTAGAACTAGAAAGTAATAGTAGTTACAGGAGGCTGCGAGGGGAGAGAAATGTGTGTGATGTGTCAGTTGGTACAGGACAGTTAGATGGGAATAAGTTCTGGTGTTCTACTGTATAGTATAGTGACTATAGTTAAAATGTTAAACTGTTAATAGAGAACTGAGTGGCCACTCTTTGAATCACTTATCAACTAACTATATTTTAGTGTCTGTCTCACTCAGGTTTATGCTAAACATTGAGTTTGCAACAATGAATTAGAATGACAAGACACAGTCCCTGCACTGAGAAGCACAGAATCTTTTTTATAGAGAACTACATCAGATATTTCTATTTATATCAGGCAAGGGAATGATGTTAAGGCAAAATAAGTGGGCATAAGAATGATGAAAATTGGGGGGGGCGGAGCCAAGATGGGGAACTGCAGCCAGCTTTTTACAGAAGCTCCCGTCCAGAAGGAGGCTGAAAGGACAGAACCTTAGCAAAGTAGCTGATGGTTTGGAGCAGAGACAAGAGAGAAGATTGAAGAGTGCACTTCAACCTTCCTGAGGCGAGCCGCG